>NC_086449.1:198896007-199196007 GCF_028390025.1 Pseudophryne corroboree
CAATGAAGTTTTGAGAGGTAACTGAGAGACTGTGAAGAATTATCCTTGTAATGGCAACATAGAAAGTAAAAGTACTAAATTGGGTTACTTGCGAGTTCCGGAGATCACTGTGAGACTGTAGCAGATGATATAAGTGATGAACGGGTTAAATGCAGAGCAGAACAAACGAACAGCTGAAGTTAGTGGAATCCTCCAAACTCTGTATGGTTGAAAGCAGGCAGACAGGGTTTCCTCATGCAAGACTCTGGGAATCCAATTGTTACCAGTAGGTGCGTGATTAACTGACAGCACAGCGGGGAGCCGGTGGATCTTTAGCAGTGAAGGCTGCAGACGGGCCTCTGGGAACGGAGGCGATATCTGGACCACGGGAATCACACAGGAATGCACGGAGAGAGCTCAGAGCTAGAGCACAGCGTTGATACAACAAAGCACTGGCCCAGAGTAACATAATCCCAGCCTACTTAAAGGCAGCACAAGCACGGGATTGGCTTACACCTGCCCACAGGTGTTTTCACAAGTGCTCAGTATTACCTATTTGGTCTCCAACATGGCCACCTCCTATACAGCAGACACATCGCAGTGCCTTAGGCCATTTGGTCCCCGCACTCCCAGTTCCCAGACTCTACATTACCTGTGCCACTGATCACACCGCGTCCCCACACGGGCGCACAGCACCGCGAGCAACCGCACTGGCAACGGATGAACCCCAGAACCCGCAAAGGTGAGAGACCGGTTCGTGACAGTACCCCCTCTTCTACGGGTGGTCTCCGAACACCTTTGAACCTTATCAGGATTTTTGGAGAAGTATTTCTGTACCAGTCTTGGAGCATGAACATCTTCAGAGAAAACCCAGGATCTCTCCTCCGGACCGTAACCCTTCCAGTCGACCAAAAACTGTAAACGTCCATATCGGGAACGTGAGTCTACAATCTCTTTAACTTCAAATTCCTCATCCTGCACAGAGTCAACTTTAGGAGATTTGGACTGGGTAGTACGGAACTTATTGAGAATCAAAGGCTTCAATAAAGATGTATGAAAGGCGTTAGGAATTCTCAAAGATGGTGGCAACTTGACTTTGTATGACACAGGATTGACTACCTTTACAATGGGAAATGGACCAATAAACTTGGGAGCAAATTTCTTAGAAGGAACTTTGAACCTGAGATTGCGCGTAGAAATCCAAACTTGGTCCCCCACCTTGTAATTCGGTACAGCTTTACGTTTTCTATCTGTGAAAGATTTATAACGAGCGGAAGTTTTGACCAACGACTTACGCACACAACTCCAGATTCTAGATAGACGTTGAAGTTCTTGATCTGCTGCTGGAACCTCTAGGGCTGGCAATGGATGGAACTCTGGCACACGAGGATGAAAGCCGAAGTTAATATAAAAGGGCGTAGATTCTGAAGATGAATGGAAGAGATTATTATGAGCAAATTCTACCAATGGAAGGTAGTCAACCCAGTCATCCTGTGAGGACGATATATATAGCCGGAGAAATGTTTCAAGGTCTTGGTTGACTCTCTCAGTTTGTCCATCTGTCTGAGGATGATATGCAGAAGAAAAATTCAACTTGACATTTAAAGATGAACAAAGCGACCTCCAAAACTTGGCCACAAACTGTGTTCCCCGATCAGAGATGATCTCTCGAGGAAGGCCATGCAACTTGAAGATTTCAGAGATGAACAATCTGGCTAATAAAGGGGCTGATGGTAACCCAGTTAATGGAATGAAATGTGCCATTTTCGAAAATCGATCCACTATCACCCAAATGGTATTTCGCCCTTTTGATGGAGGTAGATCGGTCACGAAATCCATTGAGATATGAGTCCATGGTTGTTTGGGTATGGATAATGGATGTAATAAACCTGGTGGAGAACTTCTTGGACTCTTATGTTGGGCACATTTAGGACATGCTGCTATAAACTCTTGGACATCGGCTTTGAGACGTGGCCACCAATAAGACTGTTGAATAAATTTGAGAGTCTTTAGAACCCCAGGATGACCCATGAAGGAAGAGGAGTGAGCCCAGGTAAGCAGCCGTTTACGAAGATTTGTGGCGACAAAGGTCTTGCCAGGCGGAGGAACTGGAGAGGTTCGAGTCATTAAAAAGGACGTAGGATTCACAATGGCTTGATTCGTGGTAGCATCATTTGATTCAGAAGAAGCAAAGGACCGAGAAAGGGCATCTGCCTTTTTGTTCTGAGACCCTGGTCGATAGGTGAGCTTGAAATTGAATCGTGTGAAGAAAAGCGCCCATCTAGCTTGTCGTGGATTCAAGCACTGAGCTGACTGCAGATATAGAAGATTCTTATGATCAGTATAAACTGTAATGCGATGTTGTGCTCCTTCTAGAAGGTATCTCCACTCCTCAAATGCCAACTTGATGGCAAGTAATTCTTGCTCACCGATTGCATAATTACGTTCTGCCGGGAGGAACTTACGGGAGAAATATCCGCAGGGATGGACCTTTTTATCTTCAAAGACTTGTGACAACACAGCTCCTACTGCTTCTGTAGATGCATCCACCTCTAGTAGAAAGGGACAATTCAAATCAGGCTGTCGAAGAATGGGTGCTGACCCAAAGGCTTGCTTTAAATCAGAGAAGGCTTTGATTGCTTCAGAAGACCAGTTCGTAGGATTTGCTCCCTTGCGAGTTAGGGCTGTGATGGGAGCAGCTAACGAAGAATAATTCTTAATGAATCTCCTATAGAAATTAGCAAAGCCAAGAAATCGCTGAATCCCCTTGAGAGTTGTAGGAGTGGACCAATCTCGGATAGCTTGTACCTTACCGGGATCCATACATAGCTCTGATCCAGAAATGATGTAACCAAGGAACGGTATGGAAGATACTTCAAAGGTGCACTTCTCTAACTTACAATAAAGTAGATTTTTTCTCAAACGTGTCAGTACCTCTTTAACTTGGTGACGATGAGACTTTAGATCTTTAGAGAATATTAGGATATCATCCAGGTACACTACTAGATGTCACGATCCGGGTATCTGGACGCCATTTCTTACCTATCAGATGCCTCCTAAGGCTGGCTCAGCGCTCCAGGACCGGATCCCATCTGTTATCCTGATGTGCACATTCCCGCATCCTCTCCTGTCTCTCTGGACGCAGTCATAGTAGCGCCTTATACATCTGGCATGGCGTCTCCCGCGGCCTCCGCCGCCGTCCCTGAGCTTCTGCATTCAGAGTGGCGATTACGTCAGCCGCGGCCTCCGCTGTGTCCGCGTGGTCGGATGTGCATCTGTCAGCCTGGCGTCTCCTGTCTCCGGTGGCCGGCGCCGCCATTACTGTTTTCCAGACCACATGGATTACAATCCAAACTTCCCTCCAAGTGTCTGCATGGGCGCAGCCATCTTGGATTCTGTCAGCTGATCATTCCTACCAATCCGTTGTCAGTATTATTAATTTGCATAATTGCCTAGCCAACGCCTTCCTTGCTGCAGGTATAAATAGGTTGTGCCTGAGCAAGGAAGGCGTCAGTGCTTTGGTTGTCAAACCTAGTTCCAGTTTGTCTCTCTTCTGTGAATGTCTTCCAGGTTCCAGCTCCTGTCTCCAGACTTCTGCTATAGAGACCCGCACCAGCATTCCATCTGCGGTGTAGCCTGACTCTCCGATCCATACTGGACTCACCTGTTTCCAGCTACAACATCACCTGCTTCCAGCTCAGCTTCCAGCAGTGTACAGCTTCTCTTAAAGGGCCGGTGTCCTTTCTGCAGTTTACCACTCTCCACCGGTATTATTATTTCTCCGCTCTCAAATTCTACATTTCATCTACATTGCATCGCTCTCAAGCTTTATTTATTATTTAACTGGTTCCAGCCAGTATCCACTCCGTGCCAACACCTGTCTGGTTCTAACCAGTACCCACAGCAGCATTTTATCTACAGCAGTCCAGCTTTCCCTGGAACACCAGCTGGTACGACCCTGGGCTTTCCTCATTGCTACAGTTGAGCCTGGTAAGGACTTTCCAACTTGCAGATAATAAGAACTGTCTCATACCACCAGAGCTCTGTGGCCCCTGCCACCCTGTAGTACCCAGGAACTGTATTATTATTTCTCTGCTGATTTTTATGTTACCTTTTACTGCTACTGTGATGCATGGAGTTTGTCATAAATAAATATCATTGACTTTTACTCAAGTTGTCGTGGTCACGCCTTCGGGCGGTTTCTCTTCATGTTACTTACATGTCCAGGGGTCTGATACAACCTCCCAGGTTCCGGTACATCTCAGCCCCTACAACTGAGGCTGCCTTCCGTCAGCTCAGGCCCTCAGTTGTGACACTAGACACTTGTAGAGAAGATCATGAAAAAGTTCATTCACATAGCTTTGAAAAACTGCAGGTGCATTACAAAGACCAAAAGGCATTACAAGGTATTCGTAATGCCCATCCCGGGTATTAAAAGCAGTCTTCCACTCGTCCCCTGCCCAGATGCGGATTAAATTGTAGGCCCCTCGGAGATCCAATTTTGTAAACACAGTAGCTCCCTTTACCCGATCAAATAATTCTGGAATTAAGGGTAATGGGTACTTGTTTTTCACAGTGATCTCATTGAGTCCACGGTAATCTATGCATGGTTGTAACCCACCGTCCTTCTTCTTAACTAAAAAGAATCCGGCTCCTGCAGGTGAAGAAGATGGTCTGATAAATCCTTTGGTTAGATTTTCCTGTATATAATCAGACATAGCTTGCGTCTCTGGGATGGATAGTGGATAAATTCGTCCCCTAGGAGGGGTTTTACCCAGAACCAGGACGATTGGGCAGTCCCATTCGCGATGAGGAGGTAGAGAGTCTGCTGCTTGTTTACTGAAAACTTCCGCAAAGGATTGATACACCGGAGGTAGGTCGGGAAGGCTAATTGACCGGAGAGGTACAATTGAGGCTAAACAGTCCTTGGTACAAGATTTACCCCACGAAAGGACTTCCATGATTTGCCAATTAAGTAGAGGATTATGTTTCTGCAGCCAAGGTAAACCAAGTATCACATCTTGAGAGGCTTTGGGAATCACGTAGAAGGAGATGTATTCGGAATGGAGCACACCAACTTTCATCTTGAGACATACGGTTCGATGAGTAATTATACCATCTGGAATTCGACTTCCATCCACTGCTGTAACAGCAACTGCTGCTTCCAGAGGCATGGTTTGAACTTTAAACCGTAAGACAAAGGCTGAGGAGATGAAGTTCTCGGCTGCCCCGGAATCTAGGAGAGCTGAAACTTTCACTGTAGAACTTGGAACTTCTAATTGAATAGACAAGGTCGGCTCTTCCCCAGAACGTGATTCTAAAGTAACTCCTAGCTTAACCTCTCTTGAATAAGCTAGGAGCGAGAGTTTCCCGGTCGGAGTTTGCAGAATTTAACTAAATGTTCGGAGGACCCACAGTACATGCAGAGGTTACCCTGTCGACGATGAAGTCGTTCCTCCTCTGTGAGGCGAGAGCGCCCAATCTGCATAGGTTCTTCTGTCGTTACCGGAGACTGTGATGAAGAATCTTGTCGAGGCCTAGGATGATAACGTGGACTGGATCGCTCTGCCCTGGATTTCTCTAAACTTCGCTCCCTGTAGCATAGGTCAAGTTTGTTACAGAGAGAAATCAATTCATCCAGTTTAGTTGGCACATCCCGGATAGTTAAATCATCCTTGGTTATGTGGACTAGATGGCGCTACCGTTCAAGTGGTGAAGGAGGAGAGAGCGAAAAAAAGCTTAAACTTAGCTTATAGTTGAGGTCTGAGATGTTCTGCTCCTGGTGACAAAACAGGATGCTCCAGTATACGTGTAGAGAAAAAATTGGAAAAAAAATTGGAAAAAAACAATGTGTAGTAGGTTTTTTTTAGAACAAATGGTAAATATATTGTAAAAAGTTTGTTCACTTCTATCGTGAATGGTTAACCCAGGGTATGTATATTACGAATAATAGGAGGCTGATGAAAACACACCTTACTTACACAAGCAAAGGTGTGAGAAAACCTATAAAGGTTTCTTTCTTGGTATCCTCCCAAATATATAGACCAATACAGTGGAAGCGTCAATAGGTCAATTATGTACCTGGCACTCACAGTTAAAGCTGTTATGATCCTCATATAACGGTTTCTTTGACCGGCGATCGGGGCACGTAGATTCTCTCTCCCTGATGCGATGGTTTGATTGGACGCTCAGATATATGCGAAAGAATATAAAACACGATATGTGTAGTACTGTTATGATTTCATAAAATATTTCTGTGGAACGATATTTACGCTCACTTGCAGTGGTGCCGGTGAGCAAAATATGGTGTCTTTAAGTTAAGTGGGACACACCTGACTTACACAGAAAAAGGTGTTTTATAGGCTTATAAAGGTATCTTTTTCAACCGTCACAGCTCTGGTTGAGCCGGTTGATGTCAGCGAATGTGAAGATGGACCAAGTGAGGTAAGAGGGGTATCAGCGTACCTGATACTCACAATTCGAATGGCTCAGATCCTCCCATAGCGGTTTCTTTTGGACATCGCTTCAACCGTATTTATAAAATATAGGTGTTTATTCGGTACAGAAAAATTAATTAAAATTATATAACAAAAATGTAAAATATATAGCATAGAGAACTATATTTCATGGGGGTGTGGAGAACTCTGAATGAAGTAGGAGCCAGGGGGGACCAGAAGTGGCCAACTTGGATCCCAAAAGATAAAAATTATGTGTTCAAAATTGGTATCCTACCTTCCTTCAGAGTGCCGCACCCAGATCCACCAGTATAGTATCCCCTCTTGGCCAACGCGTTTCGGGTCTCTGAGGACCCTTTTTCAAGGCATGAGGGGAAAGCCCATCTAAGGGCTTTATATAGCAGTGTATGTGATCAATTAAGATGCACTTCCTGTTCCGGAATCCTAACCGGAAGTGCGTGATCCGTGACCGGAAGTGAGCGGTCCGCGACCGGAAGTACACGGACCGCAATGTTTGTTATAAATGTATATCTCTTGGAGTCATCGCTGGCTTCTTAAGTATATTTTGTCCACCTGTGGTGCTTGAAGAGTTTCTTTTTTTCTTTTTTTCATTCTGTTGGTCTGCTTGCCGGAAACGGAGGCATTCTGGGTGATGTAGTTTTCTAATGGTAGTAAGTGAGAGATGTACTTCCTGTTCCGGGATTTCGACCGGAAGTGCATGGTCCGTGACCGGAAGTACGTGGTCCGTGACCGAGGGTACACGGGCCGCGATATGAGTACTGTAAAATATGTTGTTTAAAGTTACTGTTGGCTCCTTTGATGTATTCTCCTATTCTTGTCTTTAGCGGTCTGGTGGTCCTTCCAATGTAATTTAAGCCACATGTACACTCTATCATATAGATGACATTGGCAGTATTACAAGTTATGAAGTCTCTGATTTTGAAACGTGTCTCGTTGATGGTTATCTCGCAGTGTTTGCTTGTTGGGTCTTTTATATTTTTGCATCCAATACAAAGTCCACATCTGTGGAATCCCTTAGTTCTTGTGAGGTTACGGGTCTGTATAGGCAGAGCACTTCTGAAGAGTTGGTTCTTTAGGTTTCTCGATTTTCTATATATGAATTTCGGTCTATTGGGTATGATAGTTTTTAAAATGGGATCTTTCGTAAGGAGGTACCAGTTTTTGGTGATAATCTTTTCAACTTGTTTGTGTTGGGCATCATATTGCGTTATAAATGCCCATTTTAAATGGTCATAAGATAAATCTTCTCTCTCCTTTCTGTTCGGCTGTAAGAGAGTTGTGCGGTCAATTGTTTCTACCGCCAAGATTGCTTTATCTAGGTCTTCTTCATCATATCCTTTATTGATGAAGTCTTTTTTCATTTCTAATGTTTGTTGTTTAAAGACTTGGTTTTCCGTGCAATTTCTTCGTACTCTCATAAATTGGCTTTTAGGGACTCCTTTAAGCCATAAATTGTGGTGTTGGCTATCTCTGGGGATGTATGCATTTACATCCGTAGGCTTATGGTACGTCATTGTGTTCAGTTTATTGTCTTCCTGATAGATAGTTAGATCAAGGAAGTTGATCTTCTCTTTACTGCTGGTAAGAGTGAACTTTAAGTTTATGTTGTTCTCATTGAGTTGTTCGAAATACTCTTGTAGTTCCTCTTCCGTACTAGTCCAGAATAAAAGTACGTCGTCGATATACCTGTACCAATGCGAAAGGGACCCGCCCCAAGCTATGCCACCGTATATGGTGTTATTCTCCCAATAGCTCATGAACAGGTTGGCATAGCTTGGGGCAAATTTAGTGCCCATCGCTGTGCCATTTTTTTGCAAATAGAACTCTCCGTTGAAAAATAAATAATTATTTTTTAGGATGAATTCAATGGCTTCTAAGACAAAGTCCTTTCTTTCTTGTTTAAGATCCGTTTTCTCCAGGAACCACGATGTTGCTTCTAAACCTTGTTCATGTTTAATACAAGTATAGAGAGATGTAACATCCGCAGAGGCCATATACATCCCTTCCTGCCAACGGATGTCCTGTAGCTTGTTAATGGCATCGCCATCGTCAGTCTCTCAGCAACATTGGAAGTGAACAAGCCCGCAGGACGGGTGAAACGCGTTTTCCAGCATGACCTACCCCATGTCAGCGTTACCTACCACAGCATTCCAATACTAATCACCATAATAGGAACCGAGGACCTGGGGAGTACATCTTGCATTTTTGCAACCTAGTGACTGTCCCAGGGACCTGGGCAGGGACCGGTACCCTTTTGTGTTTTTGTCGTTTTTCCTGTCTTTTGTTTCCTTTTTTTCTTTTGGTTTTTTCTCCATTGTTTTTTCTCCTTTTGAGTCTATACAGCAGTTGGCATTTTTCTTCACCCCAATTAGGGCATCCCAGGGATCTGGGCAGTGACTGTTATTTCCAACAACTTTCTACCAATTCATTGTCACAGCATTATAATTACTATTACAAATATCAATGTCACCTTATAACCTTCTTTTTATGTAGCCAATTAATTAACTCTTTTCTAACTACGAAGTATCAGCAGGGGTCTGTCTACCCCCCTTACCTGGTATACTGTTAACAGGAGTATTTTTGTACATACTCTAAATTGTGAGATATTCTAAACATCCTTATACCATATTGTATGGTCCAGAGATCTAGGCAGGATTATTACATCAATATCTTTCTTGAACAATATAATATTTATGCTGTAAGCTACACATATGGTTGTTTTTGACTCTGCTCTTATACCTAGCTGACATTCGACTCAACCTCTAATCAGCTTTCCCTTTTTCCCTTTTTCTTCTCTTTTCTTTTCCTTTCTCCCCTTTTTCTTCCCAACTGTATATATCTACGGACTCTCATCCATGATCCACAGGTTACCCTGTGCCTAACATAGACAGCAGATCCGCCCCGTTTTCTGTTTCTCTTTTATACCTTCCTTAGGTGCACTCTCATTGGTGAGTCGGCTATAGCAGGCCCTTGAAATTACTACCATACCCCACCGATAGAGCCCGATCTCGTCCGATCTTGGAAGCTAAACGGTGGTGGGCTGGGTCAGTATCTGAGAGGGTGACCCCCAGAGAATACTCAGTGTTGTAATTCGTGACCTCCTCGACTCCTAGCCAACAGCAGGATCACCATATTCTCCCTGAATCATTTCTCTTATTTTATTCTTCTGATCTGTGTTGTTTCCTCTAAGTACCGTCTCCCCCCATTCCTAATAGATCCCAATTGGTCAATACCAATTGGGATCCATATCTTTCGACATCAATTTGGTTCAATGCCTCTTGGAGGTCTCATTAATACAAGCTCAGCTTGTGCTGGTGGGATAGGATCAGGATGTAGAACCTGAATGTCTACATCCCTCCTGAAGTCTACTAAAATAGACTAACCAGAACATTTCCAATTTCCTAACAGTGCTTGCATTTTCCTAATTTTAGGGATTGTGGTGATTATATAAGTGTGGATCTTTTCTTAGAGTAATGAGTTAATAAAAGTTATGTTTTAATACTTTTATACTAACTAACATAAACAAGAGTGCACCCACACAAGAGTCTTCTGTAAATCTCTTTCTTCTTAGCTTTTTCTGACTCTGGGTGCACCACCAGACTTATTAATCAAATAACGAATTATTCATACATATTATATGTTATTCTGGTACTCCATCATTATTGATATCACTAATTTTTCTGTACCTTCAGAAAACTGGTGCGGAATCACGTCTATTTTGTGAGACCCGTAACCTCACAAGAACTAAGGGATTCCACAGATGTGGACTTTGTATTGGATGCAAAAATATAAAAGACCCAACAAGCAAACACTGCGAGATAACCATCAACGAGACACGTTTCAAAATCAGAGACTTCATAACTTGTAATACTGCCAATGTCATCTATATGATAAAGTGTACATGTGGCTTAAATTACATTGGAAGGACCACCAGACCGCTAAAGACAAGAATAGGAGAACATTTGCGTAATGTGAGAAAAGGAGTTGAAACCCACCATCTTTCCAATCACTTTAAAAACAAACATGACTGTTCTACTAAACACATAACCAAATTTGTTGGACTAAAGCATGTCAAGTCAACATGGAAGGATAAGAACATCGAGAAGAATTTAGCCATTCTCGAAATGAAATTAATATTCTCGTTGAATACTCTCACTCCGAATGGTTTAAACCATGACTTCGAGTTAAAATGGTTTCTTTAAACAAACTCCATTTCTATGCACCTCCTTCCAAGCACTTTCATCCCATTAAAAGGCATCTACATAATACGCACTGTAATGTCAAACTGTTTAATATTCCTGGAGTAACCAAATATATGTTTGTTTGTTGTTCTTTTCCCCCCTGTCATTAATCTCATAAGAGGATTGGAGAATGTACCTACTAACATTCCTCTGAATTATTAGAGAAATATGTAACCTTTGTACTTCCGATGATTTTTAATCAGAAACAAGTTTTATTATTATATTACTTTATTATATTACCTTATTTATTTATTTTAGTTTTTTCTATTTAGATGCCCATTCTAATTCTTTTGGACATCTTTAATGGGAATATTGCATGAACTAAACTAAGTTTCTCCATAAACCCGCTTCCGGACGTTATGACTTCCGCTTTGTAGTCATCCAATAATAAGAAAACTACACTACCCAGAATGCTTCAGTTCCGGTGACACCCATTCACATCAAAATAAGAAAGGAAGTAAGAAAGAGAACTTCAGTGCATCAGTGGCGGTCGAAATACATCAAAGGAGCCAACAGTAACTTTAAACAACATATTTTACAGTACTCATATCGCGGCCCGTGTACCCTCGGTCACGGACCACGTACTTCCGGTCACGGACCAATCACTTCCGGTCGAAATCCCGGAACAGGAAGTACATCTCTCACTTACTACCATTAGAAAACTACATCACCCAGAATGCCTCCGTTTCCGGCAAGCAGACCAACAGAATGAAAAAAAGAAAAAAAGAAACTCTTCAAGCCCCACAGGTGGACAAAATATACTTAAGAAGCCAGCGATGACTCCAAGAGATATACATTTATAACAAACATTGCGGTCGGTGTACTTCCGGTCGCGGACCGCTCACTTCCGGTCACGGATCACGCACTTCCGGTTAGGATTCCGGAACAGGAAGTGCATCTTAATTGATCACATACACTGCTATATAAAGCCCTTAGATGGGCTTTCCCCTCATGCCTTGAAAAAGGGTCCTCAGAGACCCGAAACGCGTTGGCCAAGAGGGGATACTATACTGGTGGATCTGGGTGCGGCACTCTGAAGGAAGGCAGGATACCAATTTTGAACACATAATTTTTATCTTTTGGGATCCAAGTTGGCCACTTCTGGTCCCCCCTGGCTCCTACTTCATTCAGAGTTCTCCCTACCCCCATGAAATATAGTTCTCTATGCTATATATTTTACATTTTTGTTATATAATTTTAATTAATTTTTCTGTACCGAATAAACACCTATATTTTATAAATACGGTTGAAGCGATGTCCAAAAGAAACCGCTATGGGAGGATCTGAGCCATTCGAATTGTGAGTATCAGGTACGCTGATACCCCTCTTACCTCACTTGGTCCATCTTCACATTCGCTGACATCAACCGGCTCAACCAGAGCTGTGATGGTTGAAAAAGATACCTTTATAAGCCTATAAAACACCTTTTTCTGTGTAAGTCAGGTGTGTCCCACTTAACTTAAAGACACCATATTTTGCTCACTGGCACCACTGCAAGTGAGCGTAAATATCGTTCCACAGAAATATTTTATGAAATCATAACAGTACTACACATATCGTGTTTTATATTCTTTCGCATATATCTGAGCGTCCAATCAAACCATCGCATCAGGGAGAGAGAATCTACGTGCCCCGATCGCCGGTCAAAGAAACCGTTATATGAGGATCATAACAGCTTTAACTGTGAGTGCCAGGTACATAATTGACCTATTGACGCTTCCACTGTATTGGTCTATATATTTGGGAGGATACCAAGAAAGAAACCTTTATAGGTTTTCTCACACCTTTGCTTGTGTAAGTAAGGTGTGTTTTCATCAGCCTCCTATTATTCGTAATATACATACCCTGGGTTAACCATTCACGATAGAAGTGAACAAACTTTTTACAATATATTTACCATTTGTTCTAAAAAAAACCCTACTACACATTGTTTTTTTCCAATTTTTTTTCCAATTTTTTCTCTACACGTATACTGGAGCATCCTGTTTTGTCACCAGGAGCAGAACATCTCAGACCTCAACTATAAGCTAAGTTTAAGCTTTTTTTCGCTCTCTCCTCCTTCACCACTTGAACGGTAGCGCCATCTAGTCCACATAACCACAGATCTTTCTATCATTTACACCCTTTGGGATAGGGTACCAGTGTACTTTGCGGGCAGCCACCGTCATACTAGAAGCGCCACAAAGGACTTCTCTACACCAGTTAAATCATCCTTGATTCTCTCTGAAAGTCCATTCCAAAACGCGGCGATCAGATCCTCCTCATTCCAGTTTAACTCTGAAGACAACGTGCGAAACTGAATAATATATTGACTGACAGGACGTAAACCTTGACGTAGACGGAGAATCTCCAAAGATGCTGAGGTGGTCCTGCCTGGTTCGTCAAAGATTCTCCGGAAAGATGATACGAACTCCTTGTAATTAGAGAGGATAGGATCACCTCTTTCCCATAATGGTGATACCCACTCCAGAGCCTGACCGGAGAGGAGGGCAATAATATATGCAACCTTAGAACGAGCTGATGGGAAACTGGCGGACAACAGTTCGAACTGGATCTCGCATTGATTCAGGAATCCTCTGCAAAGTTTTGGAGTTCCGTCAAACTTACTCGGAGAGGGTAACTGCAAGCGGGACGTAGGCAGCGTCACAGGACAAGCTGTAGTGGTAACTGGGACAACCGGAGTTGGAATCTGGACTTGAGATGTTTTAATAGCCGTATGAAGAGTCTCTAAACGGTCTGCCATAGTTTGCATAAATTGCACTATTTGTGTCTGTATAGACTCCTGGTTTTCCAGACGGGAAAGGAGATCTGACGTAGCACCGCCTCCTGCGAATTGGTCACTTGACGGATCCATGGGGCCAGTGCTTACTGTCAGGTCCGGGTGTTTTTGTGAATCCGTTAACCCGGGACCAACCACAGGTGTAGGTGCTGGGGTATGAAGAAAGCAGGGAGGACGAAGAAAGTTCAGTTTCATATATTTATTGAAAATAACAATTCAGTAAAGTGGTAAATGGCAAGTTATTAATCACCATAGTATACTGACGTATTGCATGAATAATAGAAATAATATGCAGGATATATCTTAAAGAAAAAATAAAAGAAATGTTCATGGAATTGCGTTTAAAACAGGCTGGAGAATAAATGTTAAATTGTCCAAATATAAACAAGCTTTGATGCTGAACTGTAGAATGTGTTTAACTGGGTAATGCAGACATGAAGAAAATAACTGTGAGGATTTGCAATGAAGTTTTGAGAGGTAACTGAGAGACTGTGAAGAATTATCCTTGTAATGGCAACATAGAAAGTAAAAGTACTAAATTGGGTTACTTGCGAGTTCCGGAGATCACTGTGAGACTGTAGCAGATGATATAAGTGATGAACGGGTTAAATGCAGAGCAGAACAAACGAACAGCTGAAGTTAGTGGAATCCTCCAAACTCTGTATGGTTGAAAGCAGGCAGACAGGGTTTCCTCATGCAAGACTCTGGGAATCCAATTGTTACCAGTAGGTGCGTGATTAACTGACAGCACAGCGGGGAGCCGGTGGATCTTTAGCAGTGAAGGCTGCAGACGGGCCTCTGGGAACGGAGGCGATATCTGGACCACGGGAATCACACAGGAATGCACGGAGAGAGCTCAGAGCTAGAGCACAGCGTTAATACAACAAAGCACTGGCCCAGAGTAACATAATCCCAGCCTATTTAAAGGCAGCACAAGCACGGGATTAGCTTACACCTGCCCACAGGTGTTTTCACAAGTGCTCTGTATTACCTATTTGGTCTCCAACATGGCCACCTCCTATACAGCAGACACATCGCAGTGCCTTAGGCCATTTGGTCTCCGCACTCCCAGTTCCCAGACTCTACATTACCTGTGCCACTGATCACACCGCGTCCCCACACGGGCGCACAGCACCGCGAGCAACCGCACTGGCAACGGATGAACCCCAGAACCCGCAAAGGTGAGAGACCGGTTCGTGACAACGTGTCCTTGATATCCAAGGATACCAAAAACTCCTGTTCCTCCAACCCCGCAATGACAGCCCTCAGCGATTCCATTTTGAATCTGAAAATCCGTAGATATGGATTCAGGGACTTCAGATTCAGGATGGGCCTGACCGAGCCGTCTGGCTCGGGCACCACAAACAAATTTGAATAGAAGCCTTGTTTGTGTTGGTGAGGTGGCACTGGAATCACCACTCCTTGAATGAGAAGCTTGTAAATTGCCTGTTGGAGAATTAACCGTCTATCTTGTAAAGCTGGTAAACCTGAAGTGAAGAATCTCTTTGGGGGGTTGGACTCGAAGTCTATCCTGTAACCGCATCGAATGAGATCCCTGACCCAGGCGTCCTGGCAGTTGCTGTCCCAGACTTGATTGAAGTCCCTGAGTCGAGCACCAATCTTGGTGTCTGCCTGGTGGGGGGAAGGACCATCATGCGATAGGTTTGGCAGCCGTCTTCTGTTCAGATTGAATGGCGGCGTTAACTTGGCGTCCTCGACCTCTGGTACCTCAAGAGGCATGAGATCCACTTCTGGATGTACCATGAAACCTGGAGGATCGAAAGGACTGGAAAGATGGTCCCGAATAAGTACGACGTGGGGGTGGAGTAGCCGAGGGAAGATAAGTGGATTTACTGCCGGTAGCTTTGGAAATCCACTTATCCAGCTCATCTCCCAACAAAGCCTCCCCTGTATATGGGAGACCTTCGACCCCTCTTTTAGATTCGGCATCTGCAGACCACTGACGGAGCCACAATGCCCGGCATACCGAAACCACCATAGCCGATATCCTGGAGGTTAGTAAGCCAATCTCTCTGAAGGCATAAAACAGATACACAGCAGATTCCTGGATGTGTTGAGATAGAGTGATCAACTCTCCCTGAGGTAGATCTCCTTCAATGCCAGAGGCAAGCTTTAGCGCCCATACCTCTATGGCTCTATTGACCCAACAGCCCACTATAACAGGGCGGAGGGACACCCCTACTGCCATATATATATATAGTTCAAGGTATTTTCCAACTTACTGTCTGAAGGATTCTTCAGTGTCGTGGCGCCCACGACTGGCAGTACAATCTACTTAGATAACCTGGATATGGACGAATCCACTGCAGGGGGATTCTCCCAATGCTTTCTATTATTTGCAGGAAAAGAGAAAGAAGTAAAAATACATTTCGGTATCTGAAACTTCTTGTCAGGGTGTATCCGGGCCTCTTGAAATTGGCTATCTAATTCCTCAGAGACAGGAAAGGTAGCTAATGATTTTTGTTTTTACCAAAATATGAAGGCTGTGACAGTTCTGACTCTTTATCAGGGAGGTTCAACACGTCTCTAACAGTCTGAATTAATGCATCCACGCCTTGCGTGGAAGAATCAGAATCCTCAACCTGTGTGTCAAACTCAGCTTCTTCAAATTCTCCCTCCTCTCTCTGTCATCATCCGATGCATCAGATTGTAATACTGCGGGTAGGAAACGCTTTTTAGACACAGGTTGAGCAGAGTGAGGTGTTGTGTACCTATGGAGGAGGTTAATGTGTCCACAGATGTCTTAAGTACTAAAGCGCAGCCGGGTTCAGAAACCTGTAGGTGCTGTTCCTGTCTGTCCCGCTTGGCCACAGCCAGCTCTGAGGACAGATCTGACATAACACCAGTAAGCACCGACAACCATGCCGGTGCCGAAGCCTGGGTCTCCGTGACTATGTGAAACTCAGACTCTTCAGTACACTTATCACATAATAATGAGTTTTCCGTTGAAGTCTGTGTAAATTTAGAAGAACACCCTTTACAGGTGAATAGCTTCCGTGAAGCCTTTCATGAGGCACCTTTTCCAGCCATACTCACAAGGACAAACACACAGAAGATATAGAGAGAGAGAGAGAGAGAGAGAGAGAGAAAGTATATATGAATCAGACACAGCCCACTGAAGCAGTGTCTGAAGGAGAGAGCATTTAAGGGAAGGAGCCACACCTGCCCTTAATGCTGATATCAGTATAGCCCAGGCAGAATTAGATAAACACCGTTATTAGGTAGTGTTATATAAATTTGTCAGGCACTGATCCCCACACTAGCCCCCTCTGGTACAGCACCTCAGAGTAGTGATGTCCCCTCAGTCAGGAGCAGTGTTCAGAGTAAAATAGCGCCGTCTTACTCTTAACACAGGCTGTGTAGAGTAGATGCGGCAGTGAACTCCGCCCCGCCTAGCCGCACTTAATCTGTGCTCTGTGTCCCCTTCCCCAGCGCGTCTAGCGTACTCGTGCTGAGGCGTCTATTAAAGGGCGCCCTGTACAGCCCTCCTCCAATGCTAATGAAGCGTCGGGACAGTGGGCGGTATTACTGCTGAGTGTGGCGAGTGCGTGCCGCTAACCCCAGAAATCCGGGTAGCCGGATCCCCAGGTGCTACTTACCCGGCTTCAGCCCGTTCTGGGGATGCAGCGGGTTACACACTCACACATTAAATTTAAAGTGCACCGGCTCTCGGACCCCATCTATACCCCACTGTGATCAACAGCTCCAGTATCCCCTATGTATGCTTGAGAAATCCGGAGAGGGCATCAGCATTTGACTCCACTGCCCCTGCACACAAGCAATTTCAACCTCATGGGTTTCCTTTCCAATTTGACTGTTAGTTTTCTTAGTCGAAGGCTCTGCGCCATATGCAGTGCTTGGGATGAGACCATCGACACATCCTTACAAGGGTGGGAAGCCCGCGCGGGACCCAGGGCATGCTGACAATAGATGAACTAAGCACTCTTTAGTATAATGAAACCAGCACTTTTTTCAAACGGAACACAGACTTGGTAACTACATCCAATTGGATGAACTAATATACATCTGGTCCATCATTATGACTGTGCTTGTGCTGGTTTCATTATACTAAAGAGTGCTTAGTTCATCTATTGTCAGCATACTAGATTCTTAAGTCCACCCGAGTCATTTATGAGACATATTACATTTTAGAGTGTCAATTTTTTATTTGTAACGAAAGTATTTTTAATTATCAATTCTTATATTAAATATATACAATTTTAGACTATATTGTGTCAAGCAGCGCTGTATATATTTTTCTTTCTTTTTAGTGATATCCAGGCTTCAGCACAGATGGTTAAATCAAAATGACTGAGCTACTAATTAAGTCACCTGTGCTGAAGCCTGGATATCACTAAATCCTGCACTGTTATAGGCCCTACACACTGGCCGATATTTTGAAAGATATGAACGATCTCGTTCATAAATGAACGAGATCTCGTTCATATCTTTCAGTGTGGAGACTTAAGCGATGAACGATGCGCGTCCCCGCGCTCGTTCATCGCTGGTCTCCTGTCGGCTGTGCATGCAGGCCAATATGGACGATCTCGTCCATATTTGCCTGCACGTCTATGGAGCCGGGTGACGGGGGGAGTGAAGAAGCTTCACTCCCCCCGTCACTGCCCCCCCGCCGCCGGGTCGCTCGTCGGCCGTATCGGCCGTCGGGCACCTCGGCCAGTGAGTAGGGCCCATTAGTGTGCCTTGAGGACCGTGGTTGGGAATGCCTGTTCTAGACTGTGCAGTTGAATTATATATTATACATGTTACCTTATACTGCACAGGACTATGATGTATTCTCTACAGTACATTGCTGTCATTAATCTGGCACATTACCATACATGCACTAGCATTAATTACTATATAAATTATCAAGGAGTCCAGACCAGGTACTCTATAATGGTTAGCCAAACCTCTGTGGTGGCTGGCCACACCCCTTTGGAGGCTGGCCACACCTCTAATCATGGGCCCCTACCACTGCATACCCCCGGTGGGCCCTTCATGCTCCAGTCCGACACTGTATGTGCTTATTAATATCTCTCTCAAAGTACAGTCAGGATGTTGCTGTGCTGCAAATGCAAATTCATACGGGATCGGGAGACAGCCAGCAGCGCCTGCGTGTTGAGGAACCTTTGTGTAGGGATGGACATCGATGACCGATGTTTCCGAACCATCAATGTTTTTCTTCCGATGGTAGTGTTTGTAGAATTTAATGGTGCCCTTCCAATGTTTGTCACCATCGAATGGTAATAATTTGATGGTGTTTCGATGGTGGCTTTTTATTCTAGTTTCTAATAGCTATGCCTCCTCTGACTGTTGTGTTTGTACTGTAACAAGGAAACTTCCTAGGTTCTGTAGAGGCTGTCTGACTCTCTCTCTCTCTGTTTCAGACATGAGCCTGCTCAGTCCCCTCACTCCCTCCCCTCTCTAGGCTGCTGCTAGGCAACAGGACCGACTGCTAGCTCTGATTGGCTCTCACTGACTCAGCGAGCCAATCAGAGCATAGTCACTCAAACAGCAAATGGTTGTATCTATGTTCCCTTCGTGATCAGGACCAGGAAGTGACAACAGGAGAGGGCAGTAGATAACTTCCGCCCTTACACAGACACACCGAGCTGCGGAGGATTCAGAGGAGACAGAGGGATTTCGCTGTTTATACCAGCTCAGGCAAGTAATAATAATATGAAGTACACAATACAAATAGCCACATACAGTTGTGAATGTGACATACAACAACATTCATTAGTAAGAGAATGGATTTCTCCCTGCGCTGTTTAAGAAGCAGCATGGCAAAAATTCAAATAACTCCAGCAACTCAATTTAAATAATTAATAAAAAAAATCAATAATGACCAGACAGATTGCTATATAGTTAGCACATAATTAAAAACAATACACTAATACAATATTACGTCATACTTAATTTCTCAGAGAGGTGGATCTTATATTTTTGTGTATACATCAATAAATGTTTTTATCTGTCCATGATATTTTAAAAAATCCACTGTAAACCGCGACTGTATATATTGGATTATTCCCAATTCGGAGATTCTCATTAATACAGTCTTTTAAAAGTTAGCCCCGTATAGACACAACCTGACCAGCTACAAATTCCAGGGTGACCCTCCTAGCCAGAGGCTGGCAGGGTATGCTGGGATTCGTAGTCCCACAGACTGCCTCTTGTGTATTTAATTAGCAGAATATATAGATTATTATATACTGATAATCCCCCATCCACAGTAATACTCCGTATAGGACAGTTCACTAATGTGTCTAAATTGATCGTAACCTTTTCTCTATTATTCTTTAGTAATGAAATGAACATGTATAGAAGCAGAGCCAGCCATATATGTGATAATGTACCATTTATTGAGGAGCCTGTGCTGATAACATTGTTCTGCTTGCTGTATTGCTGGATGTGAATAAATTCATTAAACTATGAGGTTTGTAAAGTTGTTTATTATTGTAAATGCAAAGTTATCTGGCTATTATTGAATTGTTATTTCTCTAACGTCCTAGTGGATGCTGGGAACTCCGTAAGGACCATGGGGGATAGCGGGCTCCGAAGGAGGCTGGGCACTCTAGAAAGATTTATGACTACCTGGTGTGCACTGGCTCCTCCCACTATGACCCTCCTCCAAGCCCCAGTTAGATCTTGTGCCCGGCCGAGGTTGGATGCACACTAGGGGCTCTCCTGAGCCCTTAGAAAGAAAGTATAGATTTAGGTTTTTTATTTTCAGTGAGACCTGCTGGCAACAGGCTCACTGCAGCGAGGGACTAAGGGGAGAAGAAGCGAACTCGCCTGCTTGCAGCCGGATTGGGCTTCTTAGGCTACTGGACACCATTAGCTCCAGAGGGATCGACCGCAGGCCCAGTCCTTGGTGTTCGGTCCCGGAGCCGCGCCGCCGTCCCCCTTACAGAGCCAGAAGCGGTCCGGAAAAACGGCGGCAGAAGACATCAGTCTTCACCAAGGTAGCGCACAGCACTGCAGCTGTGCGCCATTGCTCCTCATGCACACCACACACTCCGGTCACTGATGGGTGCAGGGCGCTGGGGGGGGCGCCCTGAGCAGCAATATAAACACCTTGGCTGGCAAAATTACATCACATATAACCCCCAGGGCTATATGGATGTATATTAACCCCTGCCAGATTCCATAAAAATGCGGGAGAAAAGTAAGCGAAAAAGGGGCGGAGCCTATCTCCTCAGCACACTGGCGCCATTTTTCCCTCACAGCTCCGTTGGAGGGAAGCTCCCTGGCTCTCCCCTGCAGTCTACACTACAGAACAGGGTTAAAACAGAGAGGGGGGGCACTAAATTTAGGCGCAGTATAAATTATATAAAAGCAGCTATAGGGGACATAACTCGGTTAGTCCCTGCATTATATAGCGCTCTGGTGTGTGCTGGCATACTCTCACTCTGTCCCCCCAAAGGGCTTTTGTGGGTCCTGTCCTCATTGGAGCATTCCTTGTGTGTGTGCGGTGTGTCGGTACGGCTGTGTTGACATGTTTGATGAGGAGACTTATGTGGAGGTGGAGCAGATGCCGATAAATGCGATGTCGCCCCTGTGGGCCGACACCAGAGTGGATGGATAGGTGGAAGGTATTAACCGACAGTGTCAACTCCTTACATAAAAGGCTGGATGACGTAACAGCTATGGGACAGCCGGCTTCTCAGCCCGTGCCTGCCCAGACGTCTCAAAGGCCATCAACGCTCCCTCAGATGGCAGACACAGATGTCGACACGGAGTCTGACTCCAGTGTCGACGAGGTTGAGACATATACACAATCCACTAGGAACATCCGTTACATGATCCCGGCAATATAAAATGTGTTACACATTTCTGACATTAACCCAAGTACCACTAAAAACAAAGGGTTTTATGTGTGGGGAGAAAAAGCAGGCAGTGTTTTGTTCCCCCATCAAATGAGTGAATGAAGTGTGAAAAAGCGTGGGTTTCCCCGATAAAAAACTGGTAATTTCTAACAAGTTACTGATGGCGTACCCTTTCCCGCCAGAGGATAAGTTACGCTGGGAGATATCCCCTAGGGTGGATAAGGCGCTCACACGTTTGTCAAGGTGGCACTGCCGTCTTAGGATACGGCCACTTTGAAGGTACCTGCTGATAAATAGCAGGAGGTTATCCTGAAGTCTGTAATTACACACTCAGGTACTAGACTGAGACCTGCAGACTGCTGCAGCGTGGTCTGTACCCCTTTCAAACAGGGATACTATTTTGCGAACATAAGACGTCGTCTTATATATGAGGGATGCACAGAGGAATATTTTGCCGGCTGGCATCCTGAATTATTGCAATGTCCATTCTGTCAGGAGGGTATTGGAGACCCGACACTGGACAGGTGATGCTGACTTTAAAAGGCACATAGAGCCTTATAAGGGTGAGGAATTGGTTGGGGATGGTCTCTGGGACCTCGTATCCACAGCAACAGCTGGGATGAAAATATTTTACCTCAGGTTTCCTCACAGCCTAAGAAACGTACTGTATTATCAGGTACAGTCCTTTCGGCTTCAAAAAAGCAGGCGGGTCAAACGAGGGAAGAGGGGAAAAAGCTGCACCAGCAGCCAGTCCCCAGAATCAAAATTCTTCCCCTGCTTCCTCTGAGTCCACCGCATGACGCGGGGGCTCCCCAGGTGTAGCCAGGTACGGTGGGGGGGCCGCCTCAAAAATTTCAGCGATCAGTGGGCTCGCTCACAGGTGGATCCCTGGATCCTTCAAGTAGTATCTCAGGGGTACAAGCTGGAAGTCGAGGCGTCTCCCCCCCGCCGTTTACTCAAATCTGCCTTGCCGACAACTCCCTCAGGCAGGGAGGCTGTGCTAGAGGCAATTCACAAGCTGTATTCCCAGCAGGTGATAGTCAAGGTGCCCCTACTTCAACAAGGACGGGGTTACTATTCCACACTGTTTGTGGTACCGAAACCAGCCGGTTCGGTGAGACCCATTTTAAAATGGAAATCCTTGAACACTTACATAACAAAGTTCAAGATGGAATCGCTCAGGGCGGTTATTGCAAGCCTGGACGAGGGGGATTACATGGTATCCCTGGACATCAAGGATGCTTACCTGCATGTCCCTATTTACCTTCCTCACCAGGAGTACCTCAGATTGTGGTACAGGATTGCCATTACCAATTCCAGACACTACCGTTTGGACTGTCCACGGCACCGAGGGTGTTTACCAAGGTAATGGCAGAAATGATGATACTCCTTCAAAAAAGGGAGTTTTTATTTATCCCATACTTGGATGATCTCCTTATAAAGGCAAGGTCCAGGGAGCAGTTACTGGTCGGAGTAGCACTATCTCAGGAGGTGCTACAACAGCATGGCTGGATTCTGAACATTCCAAAGTCACAGCTGGTTCCTTCCACTCGCTTACTGTTCCTGGGGATGATTTTGGACACACAACAGAAAAAAGTGTTTCTCCCGCAGGAGAAAGCCAAGGAGCTGTCATCTCTAGTCAGAGACCTCCTAAAACCAAAAAGGGTATCGGTGCATCGTTGCACACGAGTCCTGGGAAAAATGGTGGCTTCATACGAAGCAATTCCATTCGGCAGGTTCCATGCGAGGACCTTCCCGTGAGACCTCTTAGATAAGTGGTCGGGATCGCATCTTCAAATGCATCAAATGATAACCCTGTCTCCAAGGACCAGGGTGTCTCTACTGTGGTGGATGCAGGGTGCTCATCTTCTAGAGGGCCGCAGTTTCGGCATACAGGACTGGGTCCTGGTGACCACGGATGCCAGCCTTCAAGGCTGGGGAGCAGTCACGCAGGGAAGAAACTTCCAGGGCCTATGGTCAAGTCAGGAGACTTCCCTACATATAAATTCTGGAACTGAGGGCCATTTACAATGCCCTAAGTCAGGCAAGACCCCTGCTTCAAAACCAGCCGGTACTGATACAGTCAGACAACATCACTGCAGTCGCCCATGTGACCCGACAGGGCGGCACAAGAAGCAGGATGGCAATGGCAGAAGCCACAAGGATTCTCCGATGGGCGGAAAATCACGTACTAGCACTGTCAGCAGTGTTCATTCCGGGAGTGGACAACTGGGAAGCAGACTTCCTCAGCAGACACGACCTACACCCGGGAGAGTGGGGACTTCATCCAGAAGTCTTCCTGCTGTTGGTAAACCGTTGGGAAAGGCCACAGGTGGACATGATGGCGTCCCGCCTCAACAAAAATGCTAAAGAGATATTGCGCCAGGTCAAGGGACCCTCAGGCGATAGCTGTGGACGCTCTAGTGACACCGTGGGTGTACCAGTCGGTTTATGTGTTCCCTACTCTGCCTCTCATACCAAAGGTACTGAGAATAATAAGATGGCGAGGAGTAAGAACGATACTCGTGGTTCCGGATTGGCCAAGAAGGGCTTGGTACCCGGAACTTCAGGAAATTGTATCAGAGGACCCATGGCCTCTGCCGCTCAGACAGGACCTGCTTCAGCAGGGGCCCTGTCTGTTCCAAGACTTACCGCGGCTGCGTTTGACGGCATGGCGATTGAGCGCCGGATCCTGAAGGAAATGGGTATTCCGGAAGAAGTAATTCCTGCGCTTATTAAAGCCAGAAAAGATGTTACGGCAAAGCATTATCACCGCATGTGGCGGGAATATGTTGCATGGTGCGAGGCCAAAAAGGCCCCAACAGAGGAATTTCCACTAGGTCGATTTCTACATTTCCTGCAAGCAGGAGTGAATATGGGCCTAAGTCTAGGCTCCATTAAAGTACAGATCTCGGCTCTGTCGATTTTCTTTCAAAAAGAATTAGCTTCAGTACCTGAAGTTCAGGCATTGTGAAAGGAGTGCTGCATATTCAGCCCCCGTTTGTGCCCCCTGTGGCACCTTGGGATCTCAACGTGGTGTTGAGTTTTCTTAAAATCACATTGGTTTGAGCCACTAAAAACCGTGGATCTAAAATATCTCACGTGGAAAGTGGTCATGTTATTGGCCTTGGCTTCAGCCAGGCGAGTGTCAGAATTGGCGGCTTTATCATGTAAAAGCCCTTATCTGATTTTCCATATGGATAGGGCAGAATTGAGGACTCGTCCCCAATTTCTTCCTAAGGTGGTGTCAGCGTTTCACCTGAACCAGCCTATTGTGGTCTACTAGTGAATTGGAGGACTCCAAGTTGCTAGACGTTGTCAGGGCCCTGAAAATATATGTTTCCAGGTCGGCTGGAGTCAGAAACTCTGACTCGCTGTTTATCCTGTATGCACCCAACAAGCTGGGTGCTCCTGCTTCTAAGCAGTCTATGGCTCGCTGGATTTGTAGTACAATTCAGCTTGCACATTCTGTGGCAGGCATACCACAGCCAAAATCTGTAAATGCCCATTCCACAAGGAAGGTGGGCTCATCTTGGGCGGCTGCCCGAGGGGTCTCGGCTTTACAACTTTGCCGAGCAGCTACTTGGTCAGGGGCAAACACGTGTGCAAAATTCTACAAATTTGATACCCTGGCTGAGGAGGACCTGGAGTTCTCTCATTCGGTGCTGCAGAGTCAACCGCACTCTCCCGCCCGTTTGGGAGCTTTGGTATAATCCCCATAGTCCTTACGGAGTTCCCAGCATCCACTAGGACGTTAGAGAAAATAAGAATTTACTCACCGGTAATTCTATTTCTCGTAGTCCGTAGTGGATGCTGGGCGCCCATCCCAAGTGCGGATTGTCTGCAATACTTGTAAATAGTTATTGTTAACTAAAGGGTTATTGTTAAGCCATCTGTTGAGAGGCTCAGTTGTTTTCATACTGTCAAACTGGATATAGTATCACGAGTTGTACGGTGTGATTGGTGTGACTGGTAAGAGTCTTACCCGGGATTCTAAATCCTTCCTTATTATGTCTGCTCGTCCGGGCACAGTGTCCTAACTGAGGCTTGGAGGACGGTCATGGTGGGAGGAGCCAGTGCACACCAGGTAGTCATAAATCTTTCTAGAGTGCCCAGCCTCCTTCGGAGCCCGCTATCCCCCATGGTCCTTACGGAGTTCCCAGCATCCACTACGGACTACGAGAAATAGAATTACCGGTGAGTAAATTCTTATTTTTTGTATGTTGCAGGGTTCCTGCCTACTTTGTTTAGAAGCCTAATCCGTCACAATGCCCACCGTGGTGGTGATGGATGTATCCCTGTCGATGACCAGGCCGGTCACTGTGGAGGGGACAGAAGAGTTTCAGCGCAAGCACCTGGCAGCACATGGCCTCACCATGCTCTTTGAACATATGGCTACTAACTACAAGCTGGAGTTCACTGCATTGGTGGTTTTCTCTTCTTTGTGGGAATTAACGGTGCCTTTCACCAGAGATTACAACACACTGCAGGTACAAGATGAGGCTGTGGTGTGCGAACACATAAATTACCAAATGTTTATTTGAGTAGAAGACTTCTTTTATATTTGTTTTGTTATGTGTACAGTTTGTTATGTATAAGTTTGTGTAATGGTGTGTACACACGGTGAGATATTTTCTTACGATTTTGACTATATAGTCAAAATCGTAAGAAAAGTTAGTGCAGATCGCAAGGTGAAAGTCACCGTGCGATGCCGATGCGCAGTCCTGCACGGTTGGCATCGCAAGCCTAGATATACTGTGCAGGTAAGTCAATTTTGACTATCTCGTAGAAAAATTGACACTTAGCCAAATCGCACATAGCCAATATCGCAAGCACACTCATTTTGTGCTTGCGATGCCGACCTAGCCCCTTTCGCATAGTGAGAATCAGGGTTAGCCGGAATCTCACAGTGTATATGCACCTTTAGACACAGTACATGTTTATATGGAGGTAAATAAACAGTAATGTTCCAGTGGAGCGTTCTAGTAAATCTAAATAAGAGAGACTGTTTCAGAGCATGGATTTTTTTTTTTTTTGTACAATTGCAGTAATGCTGCCAATTATGTACGGATTATTTTCTAAGTAAAATTGAAACGTTGAAATATACGGACAGTGGTGACTTTTGTTCCTTTAAACCTGAGTGCCGCACATTGCTTCTACTACATTTACCATTTGGAAAGTGAAGGCACCAGGGAACTCTGCATGTGTAATTGGAGTGCCGGACCCTTTGAGATATATATATATATATATATATATATATATATATATATATATATATATATATATATATATATATATATATATATATATATATATGTGTTATTTATATAGCGCATACTTATTTTGCAGCGCTTTACAGAGAATATTTGACTATTCACATCAGTCCCTGCCCCAGTGGAGCTTACAATCTATATTCCCTACCACATGTACGCACATTCACACTAGGGTTAATTTTTGTTGGGTGCCTATTAACCTACCAGTATACTTCTGGATTGTGGAGGAAACCCATGCAAGCACAGGGAGAATATACAAACTCCACACAGTTAGGGCAATGGTGGGAATCGAACCCTTAGTGCTGTGAGACCGTAATGCTACTAACCATTAGACCGTCTGTGCTGCTCATATAATACATTTGTTAAAGAAAAATTGCAGTTTTCTCTAACGTCCTAGTGGATGCTGGGGACTCCGTAAGGACCATGGGGAATAGACGGGCTCCGCAGGAGACTGGGCACTCTAAAGAAAGATTTAGTACTACCTGGTGTGCACTGGCTCCTCCCTCTATGCCCCTCCTCCAGACCTCCGTTAGAATCTGTGCCCGGCCAGAGCTGGGTGCTTTTAGTGAGCTCTCCTGAGCTTGCTAATAAGAAAGTATTTTAGTTAGGTTTTTTATTTTCAGAGAGCTAGTGCTGGCAACAGACTCTCTGCTACGAGGGACTGAGGGGAGAGAAGCAAACCTACTAACTGCGGCTAGGTTGCGCTTCTTAGGCTACTGGACACCATTAGCTCCAGAGGGTTCGAACACAGGATCTTAACCTTGGTCGTCCGTTCCCGGAGCCGCGCCGCCGTCCCCCTCGCAGAGCCAGAAGACAGAAGCCGGCGGAAGCAAGAAGACATCGAAATCGGCGGCAGAAGACTCCTGTCTTCACATGAGGTAGCGCACAGCACTGCAGCTGTGCGCCATTGCGCCCACACTACCCACACACTCCGGTCACTGCAGGGCGCAGGGGGGGGCGCCCTGGGCAGCAATTAGGATACCTCTTGGCAAAAAGACACATATATACAGCTGGGCACTGTATATATGTATAAGCCCCCGCCATTTTATTTACACAGACCCGGGACAGAAGCCCGCCGCTGAGGGGGCGGGGCCTTCTTCCTCAGCACTAACCGGCGCCATTTTCTCTCCACAGCTCAGCTGAGAGGAAGCTCCCCAGGCTCTCCCCTGCAGTATCAAGGTAGAAAAAGGGTAAAAAGAGAGGGGGGGCACATAAATTTAGGCGCAAATTATCATAAACAGCAGCTACTGGGTAAACACTAAGTTACTGTGTAATCCTTGGGTTATATAGCGCTGGGGTGTGTGCTGGCATACTCTCTCTCTCTGTCTCCCCAAAAGGCCTTGTGGGGGTCCTGTCCTCAATTAGAGCATTCCCTGTGTGTGTGCGGTGTGTCGGTACGTTTGTGTCGACATGTTTGATGAGGACGGTTACGTGGAGGCAGAACAAGTGCAAGTGAATGTGGTGTCGCCGCCGACACCTGATTGGATGGATATGTGAAAAGTGTTAAATGATCACGTAAGCTCCTTGCATAAAAGGTTGGATAATCAGTCAGGGTCTCAACCCATGTCTGATTCTACAGCTCAGAGGCTGTCAGGGTCTCAAAAGCGCCCACTATCCCAGTTGGTTGACACAGATGTCGACACGGATTCTGACTCCAGTGACGATGATGCAAAGTTGCAGCCTAAAATGACTAAAGCCATCCGATACATGATTATAGCAATGAAGGATGTATTGCACATATCGGAGGAAAACCCTGTCCCTGACAAGAGGGTTTATATGTTTGGGGAGAAAAAACAAGAAGTGACCTTTCCCCCTTCACATGAATTAAATGAATTATGTGAAAAAGCGTGGGATTCCCCTGATAGGAAAGTACTGGTTTCCAAAAGATTACTTATGGCGTATCCTTTCCCGCCAACGGATAGGTTACGCTGGGAATCCTCCCCTAGGGTAGACAAAGCGTTGACACGCTTATCTTAGAAGGTGGCCCTGCCGTCACAGGATACGGCCGCCCTAAAGGATCCTGCGGATAGGAAGCAGGAAGGTATCCTGAAGTCTGTTTATACACATTCTGGTACTCTTCTGAGGCCAGCAATTTCTTCGGCCTGGATGTGTAGTGCTGTAGCAGCATGGACAGATACTCTGTCTGAGGAGATAGATACCCTGGACAGGGAGACTATTTTACTGACCCTAGGGCATATCAAAGACGCTGTCCTATATATGCGGGATGCCCAGAGGGACATTTGCCTGCTGGGCTCTAGAATAAACGCAATGTCGATTTCTGCCAGAAGGGTCCTATGGACTCGGCAATGGACAGGTGATGCCGACTCTAAAAACCACATGGAGGTGTTACCTTATAAGGGTGAGGAATTGTTTGGGGACGGTCTCTCGGACCTAGTTTCCACAGCTACGGCTGGGAAGTCAAATTTCTTGCCATATATTCCCTCACAGCCAAAGAAAGCACCATATTACCGAATGCAGTCCTTTCGTTCACAAAAAAGCTAGAAAGTCAGAGGTGCATCCTTTCTTGCCAGAGGCAGGGGTAGAGGAAAAAAGCTGCACCATGCAGCTAGTTCCCAGGAACAAAAGTCCTCCCCGGCTTCCACTAAATCCACCGCATGACGCTTAGGCTCCACAGCCGGAGCCAGGAGCGGTGGGGGCGCGTCTCCGAAATTTCAGCCACCGGTGGGTTCGCTCACGGGTGGATCCTTGGGCTATACAAATTGTGTCTCACGGATACAAGCTGGAATTCGAGGTGACGCCCCCTCACCGTTACCTAAAATCGGCCTAACCAGCTTCCCCCATGGAAAGGGAGGTAGTGTTGGCAGCAATTTACAAGCTATATCTCCAGCAGGTGGTAGTGAAGGTTCCCCTCCTTCAACAGGGAATGGGTTACTATTCCACTATGCTTGTGGTACCGAAACCGGACGGTTCGGTCAGACCCATTTTTGAATTTAAAATCCCTGAACATTTATCTGAAGAAATTCAAGTTCAAGATGGAATCGCTCAGAGCGGTCATTGCAAGCCTGGAGGAAGGGGATTTTATGGTGTCTCTGGACATCAAGGATGCGTACTTGCATGTCCCCATTTATTCACCTCATCAGGAGTACCTCAGGTTTGTGGTACTGTCATTACCAATTCCAGACGTTGCCGTTTGGCCTGTCCACGGCACCGAGAATATTTACCAAGGTGAAAGCGGAAATGATGGTGCTCCTTCGGAAGCAGGGGGTTACAATGATCCCATACTTGGACGATCTCCTCATAAAGGCGAGGTCCAGGGAGCGGTTGCTAATCAGCGTAGCACACTCTCAGGAAGTGTTGCGACAGCACGGCTGGATTCTGAATATTCCAAAGTCGCAGCTGATTCCTACGACGCGTCTGCCCTTCCTGGGCATGATTCTGGACACAAGCCAGAAAAAGGTGTTTCTCCCGGAGGAAAAGGCTCAGGAGCTCGTGACTCTGGTCAGAGACCTCCTAAAACCAAAACAGGTATCGGTGCATCACTGCACGCGAGTCCTGGGAAAGATGGTGGCGTCATACGAAGCCATTCCCTTCGGCATGTTCCATGCGAGGATCTTTCAGTGGCATCTGTTGGACAAGTGGTCCGGATCGCATCTTCAGATGCATCGGCTGATCACCCTGTCCCCCAGGGCCAGGGTGTCTCTTCTGTGGTGGCTGCAGAGTGCTCACCTCCTCGAGGGCCGCAAGTTCGGCATACAGGACTGGGTCCTGGTGACCACGGATGCAAGCCTCCGAGGATGAGGGGCAGTCACTCAGGGAAGAAACTTCCAGGGGCTGTGGTCAAGTCAGGAGACTTGTCTGCACATCAATATCCTGGAACTAAGGGCCGTATACAGCGCCCTGAGTCAAGCGGAGCCTCTGCTTCGAAACCAACCAGTGCTGATTCAGTCAGACAACATCACTGCGGTGGCCCATGTAAACCGCCAGGGCGGCACAAGAAGCAGGGTGGCAATGGCAGAAGCCACCAGGATTCTTCGTTGGGCGGAGAATCACGTACTAGCACTGTCAGCAGATTGCAAATCGATGGGAACTGCCACAGGTGGACATGATGGCGTCCCGTCTCAACAAAAAGCTAAAAAGGTATTGCGCCAGGTCAAGAGACCCTCAGGTGCTATTGGCCTTAGCTTCGGCTAGGCGTGTGTCAGAATTGGCGGCTTTGTCATGTAAAAGCCCCTATCTGGTTTTCCATATGGACAGGGTAGAATTACGGACTCGTCTGCAATTTCTGCCGAAAGTGGGGTCATCTTTTCATTTGAACCAACCTATTGTGGTGCCTGCGGCTACTCGTGACTTGGAGGACTCCAAGTTGCTTGATGTAGTCAGGACTTTGAAGATTTATGTAGCCAGGACGGCTGGAGTCAGGAAAACTGACTCGCTGTTTATCCTGTATGCATCCAACAAGCTGGGTGCTCCTGCTTCAAAGCAGACTATTGCTCGCTGGATCTGTAACACGATTCAGCAGGCTCATTCTGCGGCTGGTTTGCCGCATCCAAAATCGGTGAAAGCCCATTCCACAAGGAAAGTGGGCTCTTCTTGGGCGGCTGCCCGAGGGGTCTCTGCATTACAGCTTTGCCGAGCAGCTACTTGGTCAGGTTCAAACACCTTTGCAAGGTTCTATAAGTTTGATACCCTGGCTGAGGAGGACCTTGTGTTTGCCCATTCGGTGCTGCAGAGTCATCTGCACTCTCCCGCCCGTTTGGGAGCTTTGGTATAATCCCCATGGTCCTTACGGAGTCCCCAGCATCCACTAGGACGTTAGAGAAAATAAGATTTTACTCACCGGTAAATCTATTTCTCATAGTTCGTAGTGGATGCTGGGCGCCCGTCCCAAGTGCGGACTTTCTGCAATACGTGTATATAGTTATTGCTTAATAAAAGGGTTATGTTATGTTGGCATCTGTTGTTTGATGCTCTGTTGTTGTTCATACTGTTAACTGGGTAAGTTTATCACGAGTTATACGGTGTGATTGGTGTGGCTGGTATGAGTCTTACCCTGGATTCCAAAATCCTTTCCTTGTAATGTCAGCTCTTCCGGGCACAGTTTCCTTAACTGAGGTCTGGAGGAGGGGCATAGAGGGAGGAGCCAGTGCACACCAGGTAGTACTAAATCTTTCTTTAGAGTGCCCAGTCTCCTGCGGAGCCCGTCTATTCCCCATGGTCCTTACGAAGTCCCCAGCATCCACTATGGACTACGAGAAATAGATTTACCGGTGAGTAAAATCTTATTTTCCATGGCATGACTACCTGAGAGATGTAGCTGGCTGTCCATAAGTGTGGTTGGATACAGAGAGCTTTAAATGTCCCTGATGGGAGGAGACACAAGGAAACCCTATTACTGGTTGAAATCAGTTTAGCATTCCATATAGTCTTAAGACTGCTCTACCTAGACAGACCGCAATTAGGGTAGGACCATGTATAGACGCTAATCTCTTGACCAAAAGCAAGCTTTTGGTCTCAACGTCATCTGTAATGTTTAGTAAATGTGTGCAGCTTCTACTGTATGGCCTCAATTCTTTCTTGAGCCATCTTGTGCTTAACTTTGCAGTCATGGATTGTGATGCTTTGGCGGTTTGGTGGATTTGAATTCCTTGTTTCTCTAGCATCCATAAGGGATATTGGGGAGAACTAGTATGATGGGGGGTATAGACGGGGTCCAAAGGAGCCAGTGCATTTCCAATTTCTTCAGCTGGGTGTGCTGGCTCCTCCCCTCTATACCCCCTCCCACAGGCAGTTTTAGAAAAAAGTGCCCTCAGGAGAGGATGCACATCTCTGCAGCTCCAGAGAGTTTTCTTCAATTTAATTTTAAAACTTTTATTTTTATTCGGTATGCTGTCTGGGCAACAGAATACCTGCGCCGTGGGAGTTAGAGGGGGGACGGTCACCGGCCTTACGAGGTACAGAGCCGCTTCCCCGCTGCAGGACCAGGGCTTTTTGTTCAGCGGGGCACTGCGCGTGGCTATCGTAGTCGCAGCACACCGCACACCCCTAACGCTGCCTGAAGGTGACATCGGTGGTGAGTACACACTGGGAGCCCCGCTAGAGGAGTCTCCGGTTTCAAAGTGCAGCAGACCATGGGCGCGGCGTACGGGACCCTCCCTGGGGGTCCACTAAGATCCCCCGTGTGTAAACTGGCATAAAAATGCAGAACTGAGCACTTGTGTGAGGTTTGGAGACTTTGCCAGTATAAATAATATGCTTAGCTCCGGCGCCATTGGGGGGGGCGGAGCTTCCTCAGAGCGGGACCAGAGCGTTTTTTGCACCTTCCTCTGCTTACAGAAGCCATCAGCAGCACACACTCAGCACTTCCTGCCTCACAGACACTCTGGAAACTGGTACAGGGTGTAGCAAAAGGGGGAGAGCCGCTTGTGTACACTGTCCTGTGTCTGATTAGGACTGTATTTGATAGTGTTTACTGTGAATTACAGAGCCGAGAGCCTCACTGGGGCTGTGCAACTCAGCGTGTGCTGAGGTCCTCTCTCCTCTGTGTCTCCTCTAACATACAGTAGGGCAGGCTTGCATTATTACTGTCTGTGTGTATGTGCAGTATCTGTCACACCAGATTCTCTCCATTATCTAATGACAATGGTGGTCATTTCCGAGTTGTTCGCTAGCTGTTTTCGGTCGCTGCGCAGCGATCAGGCAAAAAAAGGCATTTCTGTGCATGCGGCGCAATGCTACGCGCGACGTACTTTCACAACGGCCGTTGCAGTTTCACACAAGGTCTAGCGACGCTTTTCAATCGCACTGCTGGCCGCAGAGTGATTGACAGGAAGTGGGTGTTTCTGGGAGGGGAGGTAACTGACCGTTTTCGGGGAGTGTGTGTAAAAACGCAGGCGTGTCAGATAAAAACGCAGGAGTGGCTGGGGAAACGTAGGCGTGAGTGAGCGAACGCAGGGCGTGTTCGTGACGTCAAAACAGGAACTAAATAGTCTGCAGTGATCGCAAGCTAGGAGTAGGTCTCGAGCTACTCAGAAACTGCACAAAATTATTTTGTAGCCGCTGTGCGATCCTTTCGTTCGCACTTCTGCTAAGCTGAGATACACTCCCAGAGGGCGGCGGCTTAGCGTTTGCATGGCTGCTAAAAGCAGCTAGCGAGCGAACAACTTGGAATGAGGGCCTTTCTCTCCTGTGATAAATGTAGTCAATCGTCCCAACTTAGTGAAGAGCCCCACTGGTTAGCGTCTCTTAAAACCATGATGTCTGATATGTCCTCTCAACTCACTGCAAATGTGCAGAAAACTCAGCTACTGCAACAGGCTTTGGCAGATTTAGCTGCTGGGGCTGATGCACAGCCCCCCTCTCCCATGCAGGTCCCCAGAAGCGTGGTCTACCTGCACTGCTGTCTGATACAGATGATGATATAACGGATAATGGGGTTGACCCGGATCCTGGTAGTAGGGATCCTGATTCTGCCCAGGGTATTGAACCCCTCATTTTAGCTATAAGGGAGGTGTTAAAGCTGCCCCTAGAGGACGCTGCATCTCAGCAATCGTTTTTCTTTGTGCAAAATCAGCCAAATGTCACTTTCCCTGATTCTCCAGAGTTAGATGACTTATTCAGACAGGCCTGGAAAAATCCAGAGAAAAAATTCCAAGTGTCCAAAAAGTTTTTGCGCACTCTCTCATTTCCTCCTGAAGGTAGAAAATTGTGGGAGGAACCCCCTGGGGTTGATGTCTCAGTCTCTCGCTCAATGAGATGGGCAATATTAATGCTAGGACGTCTGCCATGGTAGTGTCGGCACGCAGGGCCTTGTGGTTGCGTCAGTGGATTGCGGACGCAGAATTCAAACGTAGTGTGGAATCTCTCCCCTTTTCTGGGGAATGGCTTTTTTGGGTAGAGTTGGATACCTGTATTTCCAAAGTTACGGCTGGAAAATCCATATTTCTGCTCTCTGGGGCCCTGCCGGCTAGACGCTCTTATCCGGGGCCGTCTGTCCAGTCCTTTCGGTCTCAGATTTCGCTCGAAGGCCAGAGGTGCCTTCAATGCGGTCAGAGGCACCAGAGGTAAGTCCAGAAAACCTGCAAGCACCAGTTCTCAGGAACAGTCCACCGGTTCTGCTTCCACTAAGGCCTCAGCATGACGGTGCACACCCACGCCGAGGGGATCTCGAGGTGGGAGCTTCAGCCACGTCTGGGTTGCCTGGGTCAGAAAGCGCGTATCCCAGGGCTACAAGCTGGAGTTTGACAGTACAACACCCCCCCCCAACGATTTTTTAAATCAAGTTTACCAGCTTTGGAAGATATACAAGTTACATTGGAACTGGCTATCCAAAAGTTGGTCCAGTCCCATGTCATTGTTCCAGTACCGCTGCCGCAATGCGGCAAGGGGTTTTACTCAAACCTTTTTGTGGTGCTGAAACCGGACAGTTTGGTGAGGCCCATTTTGATTTTGAATCTAAAGTCTTTGAATCCGTATTTGACGGTGTTCAAGTTCAAAATGGAATCCCTGCAAGCAGGGATTATGGGTCTGGAGGACCGGGAATTTATGATCTCCTTGGATATCAAGGACGCCTATCTCCATATTCACGTCCTTTTCAGCTTAATCTGTTTGCACAGTGGTCGGGCTCTCATCTACAAATTCATCAAAGGGTGCGGTTGTCTCCAGATTGTATATTTCATATCAGTATATAAGCCTTTCTTTTGTTACAGCACATATATATTTACTTTTCATTCTCTTTCTCCTTCTTTTGTCACTCAGGAAGCTCTAAGCAACATGGATGATTATGACAAAACATTTCTAGAGTCGGCACTGCAAGGAGTGGCCAGTGTCGTCCAACAGGAATGGGGAGCCTCTGTTCCTTGCCAGGTAAATATGACTAGTCTGCTACCAGACAGTAGAGACACGAACGTCATCATATAAGGAAAGAAGATCATTCTTAATAAGTGGAATAGTCCTTACCATTTGGGTTTATGATCCTACTACTATTTGTTTTACTTCTGTACAGTATGTGGCACAGTACAGTACTCACTACACATGCTTTCTCTGATTAGGTTGTGCTGGTTACGGATGGATGCCTAGGCATTGGAAAGGGTTCCCTGCACCACTCTCTCTCAACGATGAACCAGCGCAGTGACAGCAACCGGTTCCCCCTGCCGTTCCCTTTCCCCTCCAAACTTTACATAATGTGTATGGCAAATCTAGAAGAGGTGAGACCACAGTAGGCTGCATGTATGTGATGAACTGCAAGGCAATGCTAGGAAACTACATGTAGAAACATTAATAAAGAGGAGATCTGGATGATAGGGCAACAATCAATCGGTCAACCACTAATGGTCGACATAGACATAAGGTCGACAGCATACGGTCGACGAGAGTTTAAATTTTTTTTTTTTTTTCATACTTTACCATGCATATGGGCTACGATTGAGAATAGTAAACATGCAAGGGGACGCAGTGCACTAATTGGGGTACCCGGTCATGTAAACGACACCCAAAAAATAATTAAAAACTCATGACGACCTTTCTGTGTCGACCTTTTGTCCACATCAACCTTTTTTCATGTGAACCTAGTACATGCCAACTTTTTTGGGTCGACCCAATGATCCACACCCAATAAAGAGCATACATATAAAAGAAGGATTATAATTTTTTTAAGTGAAGTACTTATTAACGATGTGTGTTCGACCATGATTTTTTTATCTTAACTATTTAAATACTCCACTGTGTGTAGACAACTGGTTCATTTTATCTAATACTAGTAAGATTACCTGTTATGCCCTCAGCTGCAGAACTCTGATTCCTTGGACTCTCTGGAAAGGCTCATTGACCTGAATAATGGAGAAGGCCAAATCTTTACAATTGATGGACCTTTGTGCCTGAAGAATGTCCAGTCTATGTTTGGGTAAGCAAGTCTGGCTTTGTCAGCGTTAATTTATTCTTGGAGATGGCCAGTTTGCAAGAGATTATTTGTATTGGAGGATTATGATCAGATCATGTGGCTGCTACTGGATTTATAGCTTTAGAAATTCCGCTTTCTAAATTGTTTTGGGCTCAGTCAGCTTAATGGCATTTCCATATGATGCAGAAAACTCATTGATGTTGCCTACACACCGTTCCACGCCGTACTCAAGTGTGGGAACCTCTCCTCCGATGTCCAGGTGTTCCCCAGACCCGAACCGTTTGTCGTAGACGAAGAGATAGACCCGATTCCTAAATTCATTAGCACAGGTAACCAGCATAACTTGGGCACACCGGTAGCTAGCAGTATTATAATAAATGCATACATGGAGTACGATTCATGTTGCTGTTTAAAACCGAAATCTTATGTCACTTGCTGAAGATACTGCAAACACTGCTGATTGGCATTACTTTCCAGGCTATAGGTGACAGAATATACGTTTATTAGGCAGTGGCTGAACCTTTGTCAGGATTGAGTGCTTTCCATGCAAAAACAACATTATAAAAATCCAGCCAAGTTTATATAAACACTGCTTGTCCAGTCATGTTACCACTGTCCGTGCCGAGGATGATCTCACTTTATCATCTTATTAGATATATGTGAGATGTACTGAAATGAGAAAGCTGAGCACAACAAAAACCTCCACAAGACAGGAGGGCCCAACTTATTTATACGTAGGGTTCGTTTTAGGATACTACGGGTATAAGCCTGTGTATTGTTTGCTATATGCTCAAGCTAGCTGTGTCTTTCAGAACTGGAGGTTGTGGGGTTTATTGACATTGCTGACATCTCTAGTCCTCCGGTGTTGTCCCGTCATCTGGTTCTACCCATCGCTCTAAATAAAGGTGAGCAAGGGGGTGTGGGGTGTGTCAGCCAGAGTTGTGTGTCTGATATAATGATCACTAATGGTCTCCTGCCTTTTCAGAGGGAGATGATATTGGGGCTGGTCTCACCGATGACATAGAGGATGAAAATTCTGCCAGTCAGATTGCCGGCAAGATACCAAATTTCTGTGTCCTGCTCCATGGAAGCCTGAAGGTGGAGGGCATGGTGGCCTTAGTACAACTGGGGTAAGTAAACCCTTTTACCATAATACCTGTATGTTGTACATTAGTTTCCTTATAGGTGAAGGATTGTTTTCTGGAGCGCCTGACAGAAGATGCCGATTTCTTTCTTCCATTTTCTTTTTAGGCCAGACTGGCACGGCATGCTCTATTCTCAAGCTGACAGCAAGAAGAAATCTAATTTGATGATGTCTTTGTTTGAACCCGGTGTTGAACCATTACCTTGGTTGGGGAAAACCTCTCAGCTCGGGCCCATATCAGGTATAATTTGGAACAAAAAGGAAGCAATAACTTATGTCTTTAGCTAGACCTTCTAAGTGTTCTAGCAAAATCGTCCATCTTCCATGCTGTGTTTAGCGAGCCAGATTGCGAGGCTAAGTACATTGTTTTACAACTCTTCCCAATCTTCCATCGCACAGAGGGGGTAATTCCAAGTTGATCACAGCATCAAATTTGTTAGCAGTTGGGTAAAACCATGTGCACTGCAGGGGGGGCAGATATAACATTTGCAGAGAGAGTTAGATTTGGGTGGGTTATTTTGTTTCTGTGCAGGGTAAATACTGTCTGCTTTATTTTTACACTGCAATTTAGATTTCAGTTTGAACACACCCCACCCAAATCTAACTCTCTGTATATGTTATATCTGCCGCACCTGCAGTGCAAATGGTTTTGCCCAACTGCTAACAAATTTGATGCTGCGATCAACTCGGAATTACCCCCTGACTTTCTTCCTGAAATGGGTTTGTCAGTATAATTAAACATAGAAACATGGAATTTTACGGCAGATAAGAACCATGTGGCCCACCTAGTCGGCCCTTTTTTATCATTAAGGTAATATCAACCCTTTGGTTGAATAGTTCTGGGTTCTCTATATTGGGCAGTTTTCTAAGCCCCATTGTAACACAAACTGTACAGTATTTCTAAGCTATATATAACACACCCACCTTGGAGCATTTCTGCAGCCGATAAAGGTCACTGCATTGTTTCTTTAATGTAACATTTTTCTGTTTTGTTTTTTTTGTATGCAATACACATTGCTGTGAATGCACTTTTATGGGTCAATTCAATTTTCGGCGATGTTCTCACCCCCGCAAGTAAGTGCGGCCCATATGGCTGTTCACCAAAATCAGTGAATCCAAGGTGAGGTTGGGCCACAAGGAGGGTGAGTTCTAGTGTTGTTGCCAGTGTATATCCGCCGTTGTAACGGCAACTCTCCCCCTTGGCCCCTAGTTGAGTTGACCCCAACATATGGTATCAGTTATGAAGTACTAATAAGATGGCAAATTATACCCTCCTGTGTGGGTACATATAATCCCTCTTCACCTGCATGTTTCAGAGGTTATGATTCCTTTTGGTTAGGCTGTCTAGTACTGTAAAGTCTATGCATTGATAGATTCAATCCTGCACTTTACAATGACCGTATCTTCCTATTAAGCATTATTAAACTAAAGCATTCTCATTGTCTCTTGCCTTAACTCTAAATACACACACCTACATCCTTTGGTGATTAGGGTTGCACCTGCTTAGTCCTGTGCCCTCTGTTGATGACATACAAGTTTTAGGGAGTCGGTGAAACTGCATTATAGTAACAGAAGTACTCCCTTAAACCAACAAGAATTATCTCTTAATACTTGGGCTCCCCGTTCATATTGTTGTTTAACCTGTGGTTCTACCGCCCAGCTCCAAGTTATGACTTATTTCTCTAGCATATATAAGGGATATTGGAGGAGACTTAGGTGGTCATTCCGAGTTGATCGCTCGCTAGCAGTTTTTAGCAGCCGTGCAAACGCTATGCCGCCGCCCACTAGGGAGTGTATTTTAGCTTCGCAGAAGTGCCAACGAAAGGATCGCAGAGCGGCTACAAAATAATTTTGTGCAGTGTCAGAGTAGCTTCAGACCTACTCAGCGCTTGCCATCACTTCAGACTATTCAGTTTCTGTTATGACATCACGAACACGCCCTGCGTTCGCCAAGCCATGCCTGCGTTTTTCCTGGCACGCCTGCGTTTTTTCAAACACTCCCTGAAAACGGTCAGTTGACACCCAGAAACACCCACTTCATGTCAATCACTCTGCGGCCAGCTTCGCTAGACCTTGTGTGAAACTACATCGTTCGTTGTAATAGTACGACGCGCGTGCGCATTGCGCCGCATACGCATGCGCAGAAGTGCCGTTTTTTGCCTGATCGCTGCGCAGCGAACGAAAGCAGCTAGCAAAAAACTCGGAATGACCCCCACAGTACGATGGGGTATAGACTGGGTCCAAAGGAGCCAGTGCATTTTAAATTTTCTTCACTGGGTGTGCTGGCTCCTCCCCTCTATGCCCCCTCCCACAGGCAGTTTAGAAAAAAGTGCCCTCAGGAGTGGATGCACATCTCTGAACTCCAGAGTTTTCTTTAATTTATTTTTCTTGTTTGATATTTTCAGTATGCTGTTTGGGCAACAGCATACCTGCACCATGGGAGATAGGGAGGGGGGGGGGGCGGTCACCGGCCTTGCGAGGTGCAGAGCCGCTTCCCCGCTGTAAGACCACCGTCCTGAGGGGTGGTTGTTCAGCGGGGCACTGTGCCTTGGCTGTCACAGCCGCAGCACGCCGCACACCCCTAACACTGCCTAAAGGTGACATCTGTGGTGAGTACAAACCGGGGTTCTCTGCTAGGGGTTCCCGCCATTCAAAGTGCGGCTGAACGTGGGTACGGCACAGGGGACCCTCCTGGGGGGAACCCGCTAGAGCCCCCCATGTAGACTGGCTATAAACCGCTTGAATAGCACTTGTGTGATGTTTTTAAGCAAAACGGAGACATTGCCAGTATAAATATTCACCGTAGCTCCGGCGCCATTGGGAGGGGTGCGGAGTTACCTCAGAGCGGGACCAGAGGCATTTTGGCACCTTCCTCTGCTTAATGCAGCCACAGACAGCACTCACAGCGCTTCCTGCCTCACAAGACACGCTGGAAAACTGGTACAGGGTGTAGCAAAGGGGGAGAGCTGCTATTGTTCACTATCTGGGTCCTTTGTGGGACACAATTCTTATGGTGCCCATACACTTGTACGAAGCCCCGCGATGTGACATCGCGGGGCATCGCACCGGCAGTCCAGGTGCAATAAAATTGCACCTAAACTGCCAAAGTGATTACCATGCGATAGATCACATGGTAATCACGTGATGGGCACGTCGCCGCCGAGTACGAGCGGCCTCTGGACGCTCCCAGCGGGTGCCCATCGCACATCGCAGTGCGATATATTGCATGTGTTTAAAAAAACACATGCGATCGCACTGCGATGCAATAAATATTAAGTGCAGCACATAATATAATGAGACGCGACATTCGAGCAGCGTGCCCGCGCATCGCGTCGCATGGTACCTTAAATGTGCATACAATCCTTCGATTCATCTCTCAGATGCGGTCGAAATCGAAGGATTATACCTGATATCTCACAAGTGTATAGGCTACATAAGTGTTTACTGTGATATAGTAAGCTGACAGCCTCACTGGGGCTGTGCAGTTTAAGGGTGTGCTGGTGTCCTTCTCTCTCTGTGTCTCCTCTCACATACCGTAGGGCAGACTTGCTAATATTACTGTCTGTGTGTATGTAATTATGTTTACTGTGAAACCTGGGTAAACAAAAACTGTGCAGTGTATGCCACACCAGATTCTCTCCCTTGTCATCTGATTCTATTTCATGTGACAAATGCAGCCAATCTTCACAAATCAGTGAAGAGGCTGGGGGAGAGTGTTCAGAGCCCACATGGCTAGGGTCTCTTAAAGTAAGATGTCTGATATGTCCTCACAACTCACTGCTAATGTGCAGAAAACTCAGCTTCTACAACAAGCTGTTGCAGATTTAGCTGCTTGGGCAGATGTTACACAGCCCTCCATCTCTCATGCAGGTCCACAAAAGCATGGTGTGCCTGCTGTACTATCTGACACAGATGACGATGTACAGGAGGATGGGGAGGACTTGGACCCCGTTAGTGGGGATCCTGATTCTGCTCTGGGTATTGAACTCCTAATTCTGGCTATAGGGACATGTTAAAGCTCCCTCTAGAGGACACTGCTTCACAGCAGTCGTTTTTCTTTACACAAAACAAGCCTAATGTCACTTTCCCTGTTTCTGCAGAGTTAGATGACCTATTCAGGCTGGCCTGGAAAAATCCAGATATTAAATTTCAAGTGTCACAAAAGTTTTTGCGCACTTTCCCATTTGCTCCTAAAGGTAAGAAAATTTGGAAGGAACCCCCAGGGGTTGATGTGTCAGTCTCTCGCCTGTCCAAAAAGGCGGTGCTGCCTGCCCCGGGCTCCTTTACCATAAAGGATCCTGGGTATAGGAAAATAGAAGCTACGCTCAAATCTATTTACAGGGCAGCGGATGTCTCACAAAGACCGGTCATTGCAGGTTGCTAGATGACCCATGCCATTCATTCCTGGGCCACTCAAATTCAGGAAGGCCTATCCGGGGCTGTGCCTCTGGTCACCATGGTGACTCTCCTTAGACACATTCAGGATACTACACGCGTCCTGTGTGATTCGCTTAAGGAGATGGGTAATATTAATGACACGACTTCTGCCATGGCAGTGTCGGCGCGCAGGGCCTTGTGGATCTGTCAGTTGATAGCGGACGCGGAATCCAAATGCAGTTGGAAACCCTCCCCTTTTCAGGAGAATGGCTCTTTGGGGTTGAGTTGGATACATGGATTTCCAAAGTTACGGTTGGGAAGTCCATGTTTCTCTCCTCTGGGGTTCCGCCGGCGAGATGCTCCTACCCGGGGCCGTCTGTTCAGTCCTTTTGGTCTAATAGATTTCGATCTAAGGCCAGAGGTGCCTCCAGTGCTGCTAGAGGCACCAGAGGTAAGTCAAAAAACCTGCCAGCACCAGCTCTCAGGAACAGACCACCAGTTCTGCTTCCACTAAGGCCTCAGCATGACTGTTCCCACCCACCCTGAGGTGATCTCGAGGTGGGAGCTCGACTGCGTCACTTCAGCCGCGTCTGGGTGACTTACTCCAACCTATTTCTGGTGCCGAAACCAGACCGTTCGGTAAAGCCCATTTTGAATCTAAAGTACTTGAACCCTTACCTGAAGGTGTTCAAGTTCAAATTGGAATCCTTGCGAGCAGTGATTGCGGGCCTGTAAGACCAGGAATTCATGGTTTCCTTGAATGTCAAGGACGCCTATCTCCATATTCCGATTTGGCCGCCTCATCAGGCGTACCTGAGTCTTGCCCTGCTGGACAATCACTACCAATTCCAGGCACTACCCTTCGGCCTGTCCACAGCTCCGAGGGTTTTCATGAAGGTGATGGCGGAGATATTGTTCCAGCTCCGAGTCCAGGGAGTCAATATTGGCGGAGATATGTTTCTTGGTGCGAGGAACGCACGTACCCAGCTGCTTGGGACGCTACTTGCGTTTCCTGCAGGCTGGTGTGGATAAGGGCTTACGTCTGGGTTCACTTAAGGTCCAGATTTTAGCGCTCTCCTTTTTCTTCCAGAAGAAATTAGCAGTGTTGCCAGAAGTTCAGACCTTCTTGCAAGGGGTACTCCACATACAGCCTCCCTTTGTGCTGCCTACGGCGCCCTGGGATTTGAATGTAGTGTTGACATTTCTACAGTCCTCCTGGTTTGAACCTCTGATGACGGTAGAAGACAAGTACCTCACATGGAAGACTGTGATGTTACTGGCCCTGGCTTCTGCTAGACGTGTCTCAGAATTGGGGGGGCCTTATCGCATAAAAGTCCATATTTGGTCTTTTACGAGGACAGAGTGGAGCTCCGGACTAGACAGCAGTTCCTGCCGAAGGTTGTCTCCGCGTTTCGCCTGAATCAGCCTATTGTGGTTTTGTCAGGTTCTGGTTCTTCTGCTCCTCCAGAGGCATTGGATGCTGTGCGTGCCTTGAAAATCTATGTCAAGCGAACGGCTCGGATCAGAAAGACTGATTCCTTGTTCGTGCTCTATGATGCACAGAAAAAGGTTTGTCCTGCTTTAAAGCAGTCCATTGCTTGTTGGATTAGGCTTACTATCCAACAGGCCTATGTGTCGGCAGCCTTATCTGTTCCTAAGTCTCTGAAGGCCCACTCTACAAGATCGGTGGAGTCTTCCTAGGCGGCTAGCCGTGGAGTCTCGGCTTTGCAACTATGCCGAGCCGCTACCTGGTCGGGGCAGAACGCTTTTGTCAAGTTTGGTACCCTGACCAAAGAGGATACCCAGTTTGGCCAGGCGGTGCTGCAGCATTCTCTGCATGTTCCCGCCCGTTCTGTTAGTACGATGGGGACGTCCCAAAGCTAAGGCCCTACTTCCGAGTTGGTCGCTGCGTAGCGATCAGTAATAAAAACCGGCAAAACTGCGCATGCGTATGCACCGCAATGCCATCGCTCGGTGTACGGGTACAAAGAGCATTGTGGTTTTGCACCAGTTCTAGCAATGCTTTCAGTCGCACAGCCGATCGCAAGGAGATTGACAGGAAGTGGGAGTTTCTGGGTGTCAACTGACCGTTTTCTGGGAGTGTTTGGAAAAACGCAGGCGTGGCCGGGCGTTTGCTGACGTCATTACCGTGTTATTCGTTGCAGCAATCATCGCACAGAATAAGTAACTACAGGGCTGGTCTTGTTCTGCACAAAATGTGTTTGCAGACGCTCTGCTGCACAGGCGTTCGCACTCCTGCAAAGCGAAAATACACTCCCCCCGTGGGCAGCGACTATGCGTTTGCACGGCTGCGAAAAGTAGCTAGCGAGCGATCAACTCGGAGTGAGGGCTTAAGTCTCCCACAATATCCCTTATGGATGCTAGAGAAAATAGGATTTTAATTACCTACTGGTAAATCCTTTTCTCGTAGTCCATAAGGGATATTGGGCACCCGCCTCAGTGCGGTGACTTTTCTGCAGGTTCTCTTTTCTGTGGTTACCTGTTCAGCTGTTGCTGTTGTTGTTTCCAGCCGTTGCTGGTAGTTGTATGTTAGTGGTGTGCTGGTTTAAAATCTCCCCACTCTTTTTTGACATATTTCCTTCTCTCAAGCATGTCCTTTTTCCTTCGGTCAAGTTTTTACCTATAACTGCCTGTGGGAGGGGGCATAGAGGGGAGGAGCCAGCACACCCAGTGAAGAAAATTTACAGTGCACTGGCTCCTTTGGACCCCGTCTATACTCCATCGTACTAAGTTTCCCCCAATATCCCTTATGGACTACGACAAAAGGATTTACCGGTAGTTTTCTTATATAAATTGACGTTAGTGGTAAAATGTGTAATATGCTTTTTATACCTTTTGGAAAATAGAATAACATGTACATATAATAAATAAAAGTATCATAAACAAATCTTTTAGGAATAATAGATTGGAATAAAAGTGTATGCATACTAAAAGTATTTGTAAGAGGGGTCCTCACTCGTAATGACTAGCAGATGTTGTGTCCTTTCTAAATTTACAGTTTAAAAATGAGATCTGTGCCTGACTACAAATACAGATAGTGTGGTATTAACAACAGGGCTGTCCTAAGTAGTGTCCTTTTAAACTACATCCCATCATAACTCATTAAGGTGTTTGATGCGCCTTTATAGCACAGTGATGGAATTGGTAGATCACATTAGACCATTTTACTATTGTTTGTTATTTCTATCAGGTATATTATTTAGTTCAGTAATATGCAGTCTATGGTATGTTAATTTCTTTTTCATCCACTAGGGGTCACTGGAGTACTCTTGGGATATGGACGGCTTCCACCGGAAGAAGGCACTGAATAAATTAATTTTGAGACTACTCCTCCCCTCCATATCCTGCAGCACTCCAGTGTTTTTTCTGTGCTCGACACAGTTAGAAGGCATAGTGGAGCTCGTCCACAAAGTATTGGAATTTTTTCTAAGTTTTTTTTTTCCTTCAATTTCCACGTCCTTTCCCCCCTTCTAACAGGCGTGGGTCAGGGACAGTGGAAGCGGCTGAGTAGCCGTGAGTGTCGGACCTCTCTGTAAAGAGCTCCCTCACTCCACTTGCAGGCTGCCTGCAGGAAAGCTGGACGGAGCTTGGATGAAGGCCCCGTCATAGACTTTTGTCACGGTCCAGGTATGTTGGGTTGGGGCGGTCAGCGCTTGCTGCCGCTCCACTGTTGGGGATTGTTGGGTACTCACCGCTGCCCGGAGCGCGTGTACAGGGGCCGCTTCACGGTCCATGCGGCGCGCTCTCACTCTCCGGCTCCCAGCAGCCTAAGAGACCGCTGCTCCCTGCGCAGCAGCAGCGCTGCTTGGCTACACAGACACGCCGCTATGCTGTGTGTGGCGGGCGGGAGCACGTGTGCATAGGCCGCTCCACGGCTCTATGCAGCACGCTCTCTGCTTCCGCCATCCGCCCGCAGCAGCCGAGGAGTTCCGTTGTCCGGGGTCTACAGGCAGGCCGCTCACACGGCCCTTTGCAAAACTTCCACAGGCCCAGACCCGGTGCTGTACACGGAGGTCGTGGGAGTGGGGGGGGAGACTTTAACAGTATTTGGCAGTGTCAAGAAATGCTTAATATGTTTAAATGTTCTCCTGTCTGTTCCAGGTTTCCTATTTTTACATCTCGGCTAAGAGTGGTACTAGAGGAATTTTGGGGTCAGTTTTCGTATTTCTGGCAGGCACTGCACTTGCCTAGATATATACCAGGAACTTTGGTGTTATTACTGAGTCGTGCAGTCTGTCTGTGTGGAGTTTGTATTGTCTGTCTTCATAATGAGTAAGACACCAGCAAAATCTAAGAAACATTTGTCATGTCATGTCTGTAAGAGTGTGTTGCCTGATGGATCCACCACATGTACAGCATGTGTTGTTAATACAGCCATAAATACGATTTCCATTCCAGAAGTAAAGCCAGCATCTCAGGACCCGCCATGGGCTTTACTTGCAGATGTATTAGTTGGTTTACAATCAGAACTGGCCGCCTCTCGTGAAGAAAGAGAGGCGGCAAGATCTGAGTTTAAGATGAGACCATTTGAGTTACCTGGGGAGTCTCAAACTGGTCATAAGTCCACCTTGAGTGGAAAAGATAAATTTCCTTTTCCTACTAATTTTCCTGTCTCTGGGATACTAGATCTCACTGAACAGGAGTACGAGGAGGGCGAAATAGAACAACAGTCAGAAGGTGACGACTTTGACAGCCCAGGTATTGACAATCTCATCAGAGCAGTTCGTCAGTCGCTGGAGTTTACGGAAACTGAGGAGCCACTGACGAATGATGAGGTAGTCTTTACTAAACGACAGAGATCTCCGATGTGTTTCCCTATCTCGGAATCTCTTAATAAAATGTTACTGGAGTCACGGAAAAATCCGGACAAACGGTTTTCTATTCCTCGTAGATTTAAATCGAGTTACCCGTTTCCAGAGGCCATGACAGCTACATGGGAGAACCCACCTTTGGTGGATTCATCCGTATCTAAACTTACGAGGAAGTTAACCATACCAGTTCCAACTGCTACTACGCTTAAAGACCCTGCAGATCGTAAAATAGAGGCTATGCTAAGGTCCATGTACACAGCAACTGGAGTGCTGTTAAGACCTGGGTTGGTTGGCATTTGGGTTACTAAGGCTTTAATGGTATGGATAAAAGAGCTCAAATCGGCTCTGCAAGATGATCATCTTATACTTCTCGCGGATCAAATCTGGGAAGCTGCTGAATATCTATGTACAGCTTCTACTGACGTCTGTCAGCTTACTTCTCGCCTGTCCTCATCGCTAGTCACAGTACGACGAGCACTTTGGCTGCGTTCGTGGCAGGCGGAGACGGAGGTTAAAAAAGGTATAGAGGCATTGCCTTATGAGGGCGAGAAACTTTTTGGTCCTGAATTGGACAAATGGATTTCTGAGGCTACTGGAGGGAAGTCTGTTTTTCTTCCATCGCCTACAACTATACCTAAACGGAAATATTCTGGTCCGGCGTTCAAATCCTTTAGAACTCAGCCCTTTCGTGGGCAGGGAGGAGCAGTCACGCCGGGCAGAAGAGGTCGGGGACGTAGTGCCCGACAATCCAATACACGTCGTCAAGACACCAAGACCACTAACAAACCAGTGGCATGACGGGCTCCCAGCCCATCTCGGATCTCCAATTGTGGGAGCACGCCTTCAGAGTTTTCAGGGGCGTGGCTGCAGACGTCCACAGATGGGTGGATCCGCAATTTAGTATTAGAGGGTTACAAAATAGAGTTCGATTATCTTCCGACAGGAAGATTTTTCACGACAGGACTGCCTGTGTCGGACGACAAGAAAGCAGTTCTGCAGGTTGCCATTCAGTCTCTGCTGAATGCTGCAGTGATAATTCCGGTTCCTGTGCAGGAACAGGGGCAGGGTTATTATTCCAGTCTGTTTCTGGTACCAAAACCAGATGGCTCAGTCAGGCCAATATTGAACCTAAAAGGTCTCAATCATTACGTCACTTACCACAGATTCAAGATGGAATCTCTCAGGTCAGTAATTGCAGGGTTAGAGCCACAGGAATTCATGATTGCACTAGATCTCAAGGATGCGTATTTGCACATTCCGATTTGGCCACCTCACCAGAGTTTCTTAAGGTTTGCGATAAGGCGAGACCATTACCAATTTCAGGCTCTACCGTTTGGCCTCTCATCAGCGCCTCGGGTATTCACCAAGGTAATGTCCGTGATGACAGCTCATCTCAGGTCCCTAGGGGTAATAATTGTTCCGTATTTAGACGATCTACTCATAAAGGCTCCGTCTCAACAATTGCTTCTCCAACATGCCTTACTAACGTACAATGTACTAGTTCAGCACGGTTGGATAGTCAGTTTAAAGAAATCACATCTAATTCCGTGTCAACGACTTCAATTCCTAGGGATGATTCTCGATACAGTAAAACAAAGGGTTTACCTGCCACAACAGAAAGTACAGGGCATTCGTCATCTGGTGCAATTAGTGCTCAAGCCACGCACAGTCTCAGTACATTTGTGCATTCGCCTTCTAGGCACAATGGTGGCGGCTTTCGAAGCACTTCAGTTCGGAAGATTTCACTCACGTCCGTTTCAACTGGAGGTGTTAGCACAGTGGTCGGGATCACATCTGCAGCTGCACCACAGGGTGAGGTTGTCACCACAAGTCAGGGTGTCTCTTCTCTGGTGGTTAAAAATACACAATCTATCTGCAGGGAGACGATTCGGCGTCGCGAATTGGATAATTCTGACAACAGACGCAAGTCTCAGAGGTTGGGGAGCTGTAGTTCAGAGTTATCGGCTCCAGGGCCTCTGGGCGGATCACGAAAGATCGCTATCCATAAATGTTCTGGAACTCAGGGCGATTTACAATGCTCTAAGACAAGCGGTGTACATGTTTCGTTTTCAGACTGTTCAGGTGCAGTCAGACAACGCGACGGCAGTCGCATATATAAACAAACAAGGAGGAACGAGAAGCCGCATGGCTATGCGGGAAGTAGCTCGGATCCTCAGATGGGCCGAATATCACCAGGTGATATTATCGGCAGTGTTCATTCCTGGAGTGGACAACTGGGAGGCAGATTTTCTCAGTCGTCGGGATTTTCATCCAGGAGAGTGGGCATTAAATCCAGAAGTATTTCAGATGTTGATCCAGAAGTGGGGTTACCCTCAGGTGGATCTAATGGCATCCCGCCACAATCATCAGGTGTCAAGATATGTGTCCAGAACAAGAGATCCAGGGGCAGTGGCGGTGGATGCTCTCACAGCCACGTGGCCATACAGCCTTGTGTATCTGTTTCCACCGTTTCCGCTGCTCCCGTTGGTGCTAAAACGGATCAAGAGAGGGTTCGTCACAGTCATTCTAATAGCGCCTCATTGGCCTCGGAGGGCTTGGTTCTCGGATCTCCTCGGGTTACTCGCAGACGATCCGTGGCCACTCCCACTACGTCCGGACCTGTTACAACAGGGTCCGTTCCTTTACCCCGATTTAGCGCGGCTGCGTTTGACGGGGTGGCTGTTGAAAAGGCCATCTTAAGGAAAGAGGGCATTCCTGAGTCTGTTATACCAACCATGGTACGAGCTAGGAAGCCGGTTACGGCAGCTCATTATTATAGAATTTGGCGTACTTATATAGGTTGGTGTGAAGCTCGGAAATTTCCGACATCGTCTTTTAAATTATCCCGTCTTTTGTTATTTTTACAAATGGGGTTAGATGGAGGACTACGTCTTTCCACACTAAAGGTGCAGGTATCTGCGTTGTCAATTTATTTTCAAAGGAAATTGGCCTCGTTGCAGTCAATACATACGTTTCTACAGGGTGTAAAGAGGATACAGCCTCCTTTCATTCCACCTACAGCACCATGGGACTTGAATCTGGTTTTAGATTTTTTACAGTCCGATTACTTTGAACCCTTACAACAAGTGGATATTAAATTTCTCACTTGGAAAACGATTTTTCTTTTAGCCTTAGCTTCGGCTAAGCGTGTTTCAGATTTGGGTGCCTTGTCATGCAAGTCACCGTATTTAATTTTTCATGATGACAGAGCGGAACTTCGGACGAATCCCGTTTTTCTACCAAAGGTAGTGTCGTCTTTTCACATCAATCAACCAATAGTAGTTCCTGTGTTAACAGGAGATTCTGGAACGTTGGATGTGGTTCGCGCATTGCGCATCTATGTTTCCCGAACGTCTACTGTGCGTAAGACAGATACGTTGTTTGTTCTCTATGACGCAGCTAAGAGGGGTTGGCCAGCCTCTAAGCAGACCTTATCCAGATGGATCAAACTGACTATACGTCAGGCTTACCTTTATGCTAAGTTACAGCCACCTACTTCAGTAACAGCTCATTCCACACGTTCTGTGGGGACGTCCTGGGCAGCGAGTCGTGGGGCTTCTACGACACAGCTTTGCCGTGCGGCTACTTGGTCGTCAGTGCACACGTTTGTGCGCTTTTACAAGTTTGATACGTTCGCGGCAGCAGCATCTAGCTTTGGCCGTTTAGTGTTACAGGTGCCAAACAGCTCTCCCGCCACGGAGGAGACTTTGGTACATCCCAAGAGTACTCCAGTGACCCCTAGTGGATGAAAAAGAAAATAGGATTTTGGTACCTACCAGGTAAATCCTTTTCTTTGAATCCATAGGGGGCACTGGACGCCCACCCAGAGCAGTTTACCTGTTTTAGGAGTCCAGTGGTTCTTATGGTAACACACTTTCACGACTGGTTTAAATTTAACAAGGGTTAATCAGTTATGGTGTCAACTGTTTAGTTGTCTGTTACGTTGTGTCAACTTTATTGTTGTCTGTGAGACTATATGTAATTCTCCTTTTGTCAATCTCTCTATCGATCCTGTTCGGCTCAGTAAAAAACACTGAAGTGCTGCAGGATATGGAGGGGAGGAGTAGTCTCAAAATTAATTTATTCAGTGCCTTCTTCCGGTGGAAGCCGTCCATATCCCAAGAGTACTCCAGTGCCCCCTATGGATTCAAAGAAAAGGATTTACCTGGTAGGTACCAAAATCCTATTTTCTAATTGTAGCAGGGGTGATTCATAACACACAGATGGCAGCTACCATTACTGGATACCCTCACTTGTCTTTTGTTTGTGTGCACCAACATTCATCCTGGTATTTCCTCTAATAACGCCACTAAACCACGAGTTTACTTGCTATTTAGTATGTGAAACATGCAGTATGATAACCATGGCTCTCTTATGTATCTTTTTCTCTAGATGCCAAGGAGAACCCATATGGGGAGGAAGACAATAAGAGCCCATTCCCACTGCAGCCCAAGTCCAAGAGAAGCTATGCACAGAATGTGACCGTATGGATTAAAACTAGCGGGCTGCAGGTAACTCTTGTGATATCCTGTTGCCAGTCAGATTCACATACAGACCCAGTAGTGTGTTTATTTAAAAAATCCAAAAACTTTCAGACACTCGTAGTACAAGAGAAAAGCAACTAATCCAACTACAATTTAGGGCAAAACTAACCTCAGAATTGTTACAGGGATATACAAATGGCCACCTTGTGTTCTTATCTACTTTAATAGTTCTTCCATATTTAGAGACTGCAGTCTTTAATGCATACTGGAATATACTTTGTATACATATTATTCTCAGAGCTGAATAAGTCCTAGGCTGCCATTTTTATACTGCATTTAAAGAGAGGACTTATGAGGGCTTACCTTCTTGATTGACAGCCTTTGCAGTTGTGTCCATTGCTGTGCCCTCTTAAAAAGCATTTGGCTAATCATATGGTTTTTATAATGTACCTAGGGGGCACATTATTCCACGTACTTTGATAGCTATTATGTCAACAGGCATAATGTCACAACTACAGGTGTGTGTAAGATGTGGAACAAATCCACCCAATGCAGACCTGCCCCTCAAAATCATATGCTAATAACAAAGGGGAATTAAATAGACTGCTTTGCAGTGCTGCAATATTGTCACGCATTGGTATATGTTGTTTTGGTGTCACCCAATGCACGAATATCACAATGCATGTGGATTTATCTACAAAGAGGGGGCCATCACCCCAATTTTATATCCATTCACTTCTACCTTTAGGACTTCTGCACACAGTTGTTTTACATTCATGTGCAGTCAGTACCTTAACAGGGTAAAAAGCTGCTAGAACAAAAATGTATAGCCTTGTACATAGTGTGACACAATAGCCGTGTCCAGAAACAGAAGTATACATTTTGTATCCCTATACTCAGGAGAATTAGCTGGTTACATTTTGGTCTTTTTTTGCCCATAGAATTAGAAATACTCCATTAAGCCACAGCTGCGAAACACAATGTAAAATTACCATTATTTTAGGTAAATCAGGAGAATCTCCAGCATATATGTATATATTGATCAGATATGAAGAGGCAAAAACATTTAATAATTTATGCATGGCATACACGCTACAATTATCTGGCCAATCCGCCTGATATCCGCGTGTATCCAGTCAACCGATCAGGCAGTGTATACCCTGCTGTGGCCGACATTCCCCTGTTCTTTCACATGGGAAGGAGCGGGGAACTGTCTCCTCCTCCCCGGGGGAGGGGCACCAATATCACTTGACATGCAGTGTGAGAGATCTTGCAGCGAAAGTCCCGGATATTGGCAGGGTCAGATAAAATGCCTGTCTGTCTGACAGGCATTTTATCTGACCGTGTATGCCCAGCATAAGTAGTTTAACCAAAAGGATTGTATAAAGTAGACAGCTGTGGTAGTCCAGTAATGTATGTACTAAGCCTCGAAGAGTGATGAAATGGAGAGAGATAAGGTATCAGCCAATCAGCTGCGAACTACCATGTTCCAGGCTGTGTTTGAAAAATGACAGGAGCTGATTGGTTTATCTCTCTGCCCTTCAGTGAGAATGCCTTTAATGACTCACAGCCAGTAGTGACCAGTATTAAGGAATCCCTCCAACCCCTATTTCTTCACTCTAGTACATCAGCGGGAATCCCTCTTCTCTGATCCCTTCTATTAGGACAATGCTCCCGACCCACAAAAACCTGCCTGTATTTGGATCAGGTGGAGATTTGTTTAAGCCAGTGCGTTTAAAAAGCAATGACAAAAAAGAGTAGTAGTTCCAGATTTGTTGATTGTCATGGTCAGTAGCCATCCACTAATTCTATCACTGCTTCTGTCCTGGAGACTTGGGGGAATTACCCCCCTACTAGTACTTCGATGGAGCAGTTATGATTAATATTTAAGAATAAATTCTGGTTGGGACAACCAAACCTATAATAGAAGAGCATATTTCTAAAACTGGCAATTTTTCATCACCTGTTCCAACTATGAGTGGCTTTATGCACCCTCATATGTCTATAATGTTCCAGAGAACCCATATTGTTATCTTTACCTATCTGTATGTGCCTCTTTCGCTTAGGTTTTGTAGTGTGTTATATAGTTTCATAGCCGTTTTTATTCAGATCATCAGAATGTTCTGTAGATATCTGCTGTTCTCAGATCTTGTGGATGGATAGTAAAACAGGTTTGTGTGTGACGAGGAGAAAGGAGGCAAGCGGGGAAGTCACACATTAAGCCTTAGATAGTTTAAGGAGCTGTGTCCCCAAAGAACAACGTAGTTATCTGAATTTCCTCCAAATGTTGAATTAATTAAATGCACCTTTTCTATTAAATGAAATTCATACATCCATGTGTTTGCTTTGCTTTCTTCTGCTATAGACGGATGTGCAGAAGATATTGAGGAATTCCAGGAAACTCCCGGAGAAAACTCAGACATTCTACAAAGTAAGACACAACAGACAATATTATTGTGCTTTGATTCCTTGTAGAACAGGATGTCAGATTGTTTCCCTGGTCATTTTCTGTCACACTGTCAACACTGTCAAAAGGGGAACCCAAAGGCTCCAAACAAACTGAAGGAAATTAACTCTTTCCCCATCCACCCTGCAAATACCTAATGCCTGATATCATTAATATTTATTCCTGCTCAGTAAATCAGAGGCTGATGAGTGTATTCTGGGACTTGTTGTTCCACTATATTGTTGAGCTAAAGGTTGCTTGTACCTAATGTAACCTATTCTTCCTGTGACCGTGTTATGAAATGCTGCTCTTTGGGTGTGCACATGTACTGGGTCATTAGAACTGTCCTATGCTCTGATAGTTCTGAGTCTTGTCTGGCACATGAAATATGTGGCATTCCTCTCTTGTTTTATCTCTCCCAGGAATTAAACCGTCTCAGAAAGGCAGCCCTTGCATTCGGGTTCCTGGACTTACTAAAGGGAGTATCCGATATGTTGGAAAGGGAATGTACTCTACTTCCAGACACCGCACACCCTGAAGCTGCCTTCCAGCTCTCGCATGCAGCAGCTCAACTCAAACTTGCCAGCAACGGGAGTTCTGAACATTCAGCGTACGAACAGAACATTATGCCTCTGCAAACTGACTTTTCTGGGCGTGGCTCCGACAGGATGTGACGGCACCTCTTTGGGCACTTTCTTGGAGACTTAGCGCCACACTGCAACTTCAGTTGGCGTGACAAGTGTAGTGTTTCCTAGCAGCACGTAGGAAGACAGAACTCCAGGCTTCACAAACTTTGTCAGAATAATTCAACCAGACATTTTGCTCAGATTTACCAACAAATTTTAATGGACTGTGAATTGGGTAAAGGAGTACAGAAGAGATCTGATAAATAAAGTTTAGATAATCAAATGTTATTCGGGAATTCAGAATTCCAAGTACAAATGCACATAAGACGTGGAAACCATGTGAGATAAAGAAATAATTATTATTTATCACTTTCCCCTTAACAAACTTGTAGAGTATTTTACTTGTTCGTTTATTGCAGGGTCTATAGAATGTTTCTATTGCCCTAAGCTCAGATCTAGCTACTGAACACGGCAGTCTTTCTCCAGGTTGGTGTGCTTTCTTATTAACATATAAACTCCCTTAACTGGCTCCTAAATGATGATTTCTCCTGAGTAGTACCACTTTATAATTTATCAAAGTTTGGATACTACATTTCACAATATTGTGAGCACTCTGCAGTTGAAAAAGTGACAACTTTAAAACGTGTACTAAGCATACCAGTGATTAACAAAGCTAGTGTAATGCTGCTGTAGAGATGCAATTACTGTACTTCCTAGTTTTGGATGGTGGGTGGGTCAGTGGAACGGGCACTTCGGTGGTCAGAAAGACTGCAGAATTGCTACACTTCCTGCTCAGCATACTGGTCCGTTATAGCACTGATGACACAGACAATGGTTACATAATTTGCTTGTTACCTAAGCACGCATTGTGGCGTATACGTCTAAGCAGGTGAACGGCAAAGGCGTCATTAAACAGCAGAAGATTTTGTAGCAAGATGTACGTAAACAAGTCTTTACATTGTAGTGGTAGATTGGGCTAGATTTATTAGAACAATGTCTAGTCACATATTCAATTAAAAAAAAACTGCTGAGAAGTTTTAAAAATGGAACATGTAGAGATTTTATTTTTAATATCATGCAGATAGTATTTCTTTTTTCATAGTAAAATCTGTCATTTCTGTTCTACTTTTTATTACAGGTATGCCTACTTGTTGTATATATGATCATCAGTACAATGCCCTTTTAATACTTTTCTTCTATGAATATCTTTTTAAACTACAGTTTTCACATAATAAACTTGAAATCAAAAGTCTCTGAAAGAGAAAATCAGATATTTTATAGATTGTTTGTAAGATGCAAATGTTTACCTCCCATTTCTCTAGCATCCATAAGGGATATTGGGGACACATTAGTACGATGGGTACCCAAAGGAGGGTATCCGTTCACATGGTCGACCATGTTATGGTCGACAGTCATTAGGTCGAACACTATTGGTCGACATTGACATGGACATATGGTCGACACATGAAAAGGTCGACATGCGATTTTTTTTTCTTTTTTTTCCTTTTGGGGAACTTTTCCATACTTTACAATCCACGTGGAGTATGATTGGAACGGTAATCTGTGCCTAGCGGAGCGAAGGCACCATGCCCGAAGCATGGCGAGCGAAGCGATTGCGTCACTTTACGCAAAAAACGACACCAAAAAAAAGTAAAAAAACTCATGTCGGCCTTTTCATGTGTCAACCATTTTCATGTGTCGACCATGTCAATGTCGACCAATAGTGGTCGACCTAATGACTGTCGACCATAACATGGTCGACCATTCATACCGGAACCCCAAAGGAGCCAGTGCACTTTAAATTTTTCCACTGGGTGTGCTGGCTCCTCCCCTCTATGCCCCCTCCCACAGTCAGTTTAGAAAAAAAGTTCCCTCAGGAGAGGATGCACATCTCTGCAGCTCCAGAGTTTTTCTTCATTTTATATGAAACTTTTGTTTATTTCGGTATGCTGTTTGGGCAACAGCATACTTGTGCCATTGGAGTTAGGGGAGGAGGCGGTGAGAGGTTGTTTGTTCATCCGGGCACTGCGCCTTGGCTGTCGCTACCGCAGCACGCCGCACACCCCTAACACTGCCTGAAGGTGATCGTCGGTGGTGAGTGCACACCGGGGACCCCGCTAGGGGGGTCCCCCGGTTCTTGGTGCGGCAGAAGCGCGGGTGAGGCATATGGGTCCCTCCTGGGGGGTACTCGCTATAGCCCCTGCGTGAGACTTGCTAGCGATGGCTGTACTAAACATCATGGTTAGGAGACAGGGCCAGTATAAATACAGGTTGAGTATCCCATATCCAAATATTCCGATATTTTTTGAGTTAGAGTGAGATAGTAAAACCTTTGTTTTTTGATGGCTCAATGTACACAAACTTTGTTTAATACACAAAGTTATTAATAATATTGTATTAAATGACCTTCAGGCTGTGTGTATAAGGTGTATATGAAACATAAATGAATTGTGTGAATGTACACACACTTTGTTTAATGCACAAAGTTATAAAAAATATTGGCTAAAATCACCTTCAGGCTGTGTGTATAAGGTGTATATGTAACATAAATGCATTCTGTGCTTAGACTTAGGTCCCATCACCATGATATCTCTTTATGGTATCTAATTATTCCAAAATACAGAAAAATCCGATATCCAAAATACCTCTGGTCCCAAGCATTTTGGATAAAGGATACTCAACCTGTGTATGTGTATATATATATATATATATATATATATATATATATATATAATATATATGTAGCTCCGGCGCCATTACGGGGGGCGGAGCTACATCAGAGCGGGCTTAGTGCCATTTTGGCACCTTCCTCTGCATAAGCAGCAGCAGCCTCACACAGCTCCTCCAGACTGTCACACGCTGGATCACTGGTACAGGGAGTTGATTAGGGGGAGAGCCGCTAAATTGTGCACAGGTATTATTCCTCGGAGGGAATTACATTGTATAAGCAGTTCTCACTGTTATATAAAAACGCTGACAGCCTCACTGTGGCTCTGCAGCGTTGGGTGTGCTGGTGTCCTCTCTTCCTCTGCGTATCCTCTCGCATGCAATAGGGCAGGCTTGCATTGTAATCAGTCTGTGTTCTGTGTGTATTCTGTGTTTTCATTATGGTAAAACAAAAGTTATGCAGTGTATGTAATGTCAGATTCTCCCCTCTTTCATCTTGTTCCATATCATGTGAGTAGTGTAGTCGGGTGGTATTCATGTGACCGCCGGTCAGCTGACCGACAGTCACATGACCTCCTCCACGAGCCCGACGGCTCACTTTCCCGATGGTCGGCATGCCGACCAACAGGGACTATTTCCACTCGTGGGTGTCCACGACACCCATAGAGTGGGAATAGAACCCGTGGCGACCGCAGGCCGCCACCGAGCCCGCAGCGTGGCGAGCGCAGCGAGCCCGCAAGGGGCTTGCTGCACTCGCCTCTCTTCGCCGGGATCCCGGCGTCGGTATGCTGCCGGGATCCCGGCGTCGGTAAGCTGACCGGCGGACAGGAGACCGCCGGTCAGCCATACTACACCCGTGTAGTCAGTGCTCACAAAATGCTGAGGACAATGTGGGGGAGAGTCACAAGCCCACCTGGCTGGGGGCTATCAAAACTATGATGTCTGATATGTCATCTCAGCTTACTGCAAATGCCAACAAAACACAAGAACTACAAAAAGCAGTAGCAGATCTATCTGCCAGGGCTGATGTTCCCCATCCCCCCTGTTTAATACAAGTGCGCAAAATCGTGCTTTACCTGCACTTCTATCAGATTCTGATGATGAGCTACAGGATGATGGGGACGGTATGGACCCTTTAGGTGGGGATTCCACTCCTACACAGGGTACTGAACCCCTCATTTTAGCTATAAGTGATGTGCTAAAGCTCCCCCTAGAGGACGCTGCAAATCAGCAGTCGTTTCTCTTACGTACTAGAGGATGCTGGGGTCCAATTTAGTACCAAGGGGTATAGATGGGTCCACTAGGAGCCATGGGCACTTTAAGAGTTTAACAGTGTGGGCTGGCCCCTCCCTCTATGCCCCTCCTACCAGACTCAGTTTAGAAAATGTGCCCGGAGGAACCGGTCATAGCTAGGGGAGCTCCTAGGAATTTTCTTAGTTTTATTTTTTTATTAAAATTTATTGTTTGTTGTTTTACAGGGAGGATGCTGGCAACAGCCTCCCTGCTTCATGGGGCTTAGGGGCACATTATCTGGGCAAGCGTACATTTTTGTGGGTATGGAGGTGGGTTTTTAGATGAAGTAGTGGGTGCTGAATGCGTCAAGCCCTCCACAGATTTTCTCAAAAACTGCGTCTCCCTTTCAGTATGTGACATCCTAGTTGAAATGTGGGATATCATTCCCCTTAAAGAATCCACCCATGGGGGTTCGGAACCAGAAGGCTGAGAAAGCATATTGCAGTCCTAAGACGCATTCAGCACCCACTACTTCATCTAAAAACCCACCTCCATACCCACAAAAATGTACGCTTGCCCAGATAATGCCGACTCTGATACAGGGGACGGTGATGAAGATATGCAGTGGGGGGGATGCATCCCTTGCTAAGTGGGTGCAATTAATGATTGAAGCAATTAGGGATGTTTTGCATATTTCTGAGAAGGTACCTGAACAAGAAGAGGAATCTTATTTTACAGTAAATAAGAAATCCTCCTTTACCTTCCCTGCCTCTAAGGAGTTAAACTCCTTGTTTGAAAACCCAGAGAAAAAATTCCAAATCCCTAAGAGAATTCTCATAGCTTTTCCTTTCCCTGAAGAGGACAGAAAAAAAAGTGGGGAAAACCCACCTATAGTAGATGCTTCTGTATCTAGGTTGTCTAAAAAGGTGGTTTTACCTGTTCCCGGTTCAACCGCCTTAAAGGAGTCGGTTGACCGCAAGATTGAGACTACGCTCAAATCACTATACACTTACAGGCGTGTGCTTGAGGCCCACTATTGCGTGTCCGTGGATTTCTAAAGCTATAGTAAAGTGGTCAGGCACGTTACTAGAGAAATGGATAGGAGTGACATTGACTTGTTTTTCTCCTACGTCCTAGAGGATGCTGGGGACTCCAAAAGGACCATGGGGTATAGACGGGATCCACAGGAGACATGTGCATGCTATAAGACTTTGAATGGGTGTGAACTGGCTCCTCCCTCTATGCCCCTCCTCCAGACTCCAGTTAGACTCTGTGCCCAGAGAGACTGGACACACACTAGGGGAGCTCTCCTGAGTTTCTCTGAAAATACTTTGTTAGGTTTTTTTTATTTTCAGGGAGACCTGCTGGCTACAGGCTCTCTGCCTCGTGGGAGTGAGGGGAGAGAAGTCAGACCTACTTCTTCTGAGTTCAAGGGCTCTGCTTCTTAGGCTACTGGACACCATTACCTCCAGGGGGTCTGATCACTTGTTAATGGAGAGCTGACAAACGTAATAATAATGAATAAAAATTTTTTATTCAAATATTAGTATACCAATGGAATTATGAACACAATATTTTTTAAGAACTTATGCATATAAATCTGCTCTGAGCTGACCCTATGTATTGAGCAGCAATTAACAATGTTCACACAATAGAGTAGTAATTAGTAATAGCATTAAAAATAACATAACATATGTGACATTCATATAACTATTCACTGAAATTGTATCATTCACAAGAGTATAAGACTGCACACTATCTAAAAGTACAGAGGCAGCATGTACTTTAGAATTCAGAAAAGTCCCGGCAGCAGGTGTTTTAATAGAGGAAGATAATGTAATTACCTCTCCTGGGCTGTTAATGCCAGGCGTCCCCGGTATCATCCACTATAGCCCTTTCTGTGAAAGGAAGATAAATTTGAGCAAGTTGCTCTAATGGGGGCTGTTCCCATATAATAAAGGGTATCTGTATATTGACCGGCTTTTTCCTGGGTTCTCCCGGGGGCTGGTAAAATCCTTTAAAGATGCCCACTCACTTGCAAGGAGGAGTATGCCGTCCAGTGCCGTTATTGATGCTGCTGACAAGATACCTGTAGGCGCCGTGCATCGGCGTGAGCCAAACTTTCCAGGTGTGTTGAAGCAAGTCCTCTTGCTAGAACCGGAGCGTCCGGAAGCGGTAACCACCGCTAGCAGCAGAATGAAGGCGCTCAGTGAGAAGCGCTAGCCGGAGCAGTTCGCGGCGGATACGTGCAGTCCCTGTATAGACGGGTCAGCAAACAGAGAAGTGATGGGAGGAGCCTAACGTGTTTCGTCACGAAACACGTTAGGCTCCTCCCATCACTTCTCTGTTTGCTGACCCGTCTATACAGGGACTGCACGTATCCGCCGCGAACTGCTCCGGCTAGCGCTTCTCACTGAGCGCCTTCATTCTGCTGCTAGCGGTGGTTACCGCTTCCGGACGCTCCGGTTCTAGCAAGAGGACTTGCTTCAACACACCTGGAAAGTTTGGCTCACGCCGATGCACGGCGCCTACAGGTATCTTGTCAGCAGCATCAATAACGGCACTGGACGGCATACTCCTCCTTGCATGTGAGTGGGCATCTTTAAAGGATTTTACCAGCCCCCGGGAGAACCCAGGAAAAAGCCGGTCAATATACAGATACCCTTTATTATATGGGAACAGCCCCCATTAGAGCAACTTGCTCAAATTTATCTTCCTTTCACAGAAAGGGCTATAGTGGATGATACCGGGGACGCCCAGCATTAACAGCCCAGGAGAGGTAATTACATTATCTTCCTCTATTAAAACACCTGCTGCCGGGACTTTTCTGAATTCTAAAGTACATGCTGCCTCTGTACTTTTAGATAGTGTGCAGTCTTATACTCTTGTGAATGATACAATTTCAGTGAATAGTTATATGAATGTCACATATGTTATGTTATTTTTAATGCTATTACTAATTACTAATCTATTGTGTGAACATTGTTAATTGCTGCTCAATACATAGGGTCAGCTCAGAGCAGATTTATATGCATAAGTTCTTAAAAAATATTGTGTTCATAATTCCATTGGTATACTAATATTTTAATAAAAAATTTTTATTCATTATTATTACGTTTGTCAGCTCTCCATTAACAAAGGTTTTTTTTACTACATTATAAGCGCAGCCAATCTTTTCTCTTTGTTTTTTGGCATTTCTAAAGCATATACACGGTGCTTTTTTGGCAGCGCTTGTGATGTCGTTTTGAAAACTTTCTGATTAGGCGCTTATAGCAGATCTTGTGTAGCTTTGGGGTCTGATCACTTGGTTCACCTAGCTGCTCGTTCCCGGAGCCGCGCCGTCACCCCCCTCACAGAGCCAGAAGAAAGAAGCCGGGTGAGCATTAGAAGAACAGAAGACTTCAGTGACGGCAGAAGACTTCAGAGTCTCTGAGGTACCGCGCAGCGCGCCATTGCTCTCACACACAAGCGCCACTACACGGGTGCAGGGGGGGCGCCCTGGGCAGCAATTATACCTCATATAATGTCCTGGCAAAGAAGTATACAGTGCATAGGCACTGTATACAGACCCCTGCCAGTAAAAAACTGTGAAAAATAAGCGGGGCTGAAGCGCGCCGAACAGGGGGTGTGGCTTAGCCCTCACAACTCGATACAGCGCCATTTTCTCCTCACAGAGACGCTGGCCCGCCTAAATGCTGTGAAAAAACACTAACAGTGTAAAACGGAGGGGGGCACAGTTGCTTAGTGCACTATGGGCTCATATAAGCACTATATATGTATAAATGAGCGTGTGATTAATGAGTTGTAAAAAAGTTTCTGTGTTTTCCCTGTCAGGATTCTACCCATTATAGCGATGTAGTACACGCGTGTCGACATGTGTATGGGCTCTGCCACAAACAGCTATGGGGTCCTTTTGTCGACGTTGCCGACTCCTGCTGGTACTTCATTCTGTAGAAGAAGTGTCGGTATATCGGTAGTGGTGAGCTTTTCCAAAGTAGACACTGTATGGGAAGACACAGTCGTATGTGGGTGACCCTGTTGGCACCAACTCTATTACTGGGTGTAAATGTAACATGATAATGTAAAAATATGCCTATATATATATATATATATATATATATATATATAGCACAGATACATTGAGCTGTAGCTTTAGCACAGACGTGGTAGTATTTGTGGTGGAGGGATATTAACATTATGTATATATTTTTTTCCTCCGACCCCTCGGGGTCGTAAGAATGTTATTTTGCCCGGTTACTACTCCCTGTTGTCGACGAATACTATGTTTTATGTCGACCATAATGTTTCCTGGTTAGATCCACAACAATGGCATTCAGTACATGTTCATACACATTCAGAACACATTAATGTCACTAGGGACCCTGCTGTTCCTGACAAAATACATATACGTATGATTACAAAAACAAAACTGGAAGGTTGTGAATCCCTAGCAAATGGCGCAAAGAAGAGCAGCCCGTAGGCCGGTTCACCACAACAGAACCTCACCAAAAAGTTCAGATAGCACAATTTTAAATACAAATGTGTGGGACCCAGAATAACAGGCGCTTTATAATACAGGCACAAAAATGTTATGTATATATAGATATACTCAGAAACACGTCCCTGAAATGTGCAGGAAAGGTGGAGCTTCAAATCACTGTGTGGACGGACGTCTTCCCTTTTCTGAAGCAATTGTTTTCCCCTCAGATCGATGTTAACATGGAAAAAAATGGTGTGTATATATATATATATATATATATATATATATAATGTGTAGTAATGTTTAAACAATGAATGAGTCTCTCTCAATGTCATAAATATTTAACACAGCAAGGGCAATATTCATCCATCGATGAGGCGTACCCCAACTCACTTTCCAAACGAGAGAAAAAAGCCTATCAAGGTATCTTTTCTATCCACCTCTATGTTAGAAATCACAGGTTTAGGTGATGAACCCTCTTTGCCAGAGAAATAAGCGTATCTCACTCACACAGAAAGGGGGTAGTTGAAACACATAAAGGTATTTTTCATGCTCTGCAAGTTGAATGTAAGGCGTACCCTACTCACGGAAATAAAGATTATATTCAAACACATCTGGGTTTCTTTCGATGGTCAAACGTGTTGGTAATTAGCACTGATTTTCTTCATGTGTGAAAAAATTCCAAAATCAAAAAGAATATGATTCACGATATGTCCACATGAAAAAGTTTGTATTTTATTAAAAAACGCCCCGTACAAAAGGGGTGAGCACAATGAAAACGGCTCCTTTTTCAGGCGACTCCCAAGCCTTTTCACAAAGCGCATTCATTTCATGAGAGGGAGGAAATTTTACCTCAGGTCTTTTCCCCTTAAATAAACAAACTCTTGTGTCAGGAACGGCAGGTTCCTCAGATATACGTAAAACATCTTTAATGGCTGTAATCATGTACTGAATACTCTTGACAACCCGTGGATGCAAAGAAGCCTCATTTAAATCGACATCGGAGTCAGAGTCCGTGTCGGTACCTGTATCTGCCATCTGGTAAAAGCATGCTTCTGTGACCCTGAGACTGTTTGTACCTGAGACAATGCGTCCTGCACCGACTGTCTCCATGTTTGTGTCTGAGAATCAGATTTATCTAGTCTCTTTGACAATAAAGCCACATTTGTATTCAGTGTACTCAGCATAGTCATCCAATCAGTCGTCGGCTATGCCAACAGACACATACTTAAATCTTTTTCTGCAGCCCCCATAACTTCCTCCGGGGAGGAACACCCAGGCTCAGACATGTCGACACCTCGTGCCGACACACTCACACAGTCCACAAACCTGGGGACAGACCCACAGAGAAGCCCTTAGGGAGAACACAGAGAGTATGCCAGCTCACACCCCCAGCGCCCATACACTTACCGAAGCTAGTAATATGCTCAGCGCCGGCAATAATATAAATTGAAAAACACCAATTTTATGTGCCCCCCCCCCCCCCCCCCCCCCCGTTTTTCCTCCCCGTGTACTTGCGGGAGCTTGGAGGTCCGGGCAGCGTTTCTGCAGCGCTGTAGAGATAGGAGAAAATGGCGCTGGTGAGCAATGTGCGGCTAAGCCCCGTCCCCTTCCCGGCGCGCTGAAGCCCGCTAAAATTTGAATCTGTAAACTGGCGGGGGTACTCTATACAGTGATCGGACACTGTATACCCTTTTTTGCCAGCCAAAACCTCAGTAACTGCTGCCCAGGGCGCTCCCCCCTAGCGCCCTGCACCCTGTGAGTGCCCTTGGTGAAGTGTGTGGGAGCATGGAGCGCAGCGCTACCGCTGCGCTGTACCTCCGTTACTGAAGTCTTCTGCCGTCACTGAAGTCTTTGGTTCTTCTAATACTCACCCGGCTTCTTTCTTCTGGCTTCTGTGAGGGGGGTGACGGCGCGGCTCCGGGAACAAGCAGCTAGGCGAACCAAGTGATCGAACCCTCTGGAGCTAATGATGTCCAGTAGCCTAAGAAGCAGGACCCTTGAACTAAGAAGAAGTAGGTATGACTTCTCTCCCCTCAGTCCCACGATGCAGGGAGCCTGTAGCCAGCAGGTCTCCCTGAAAATAAAAATAGAGGGAGAGCCAGTTCACACCCAGTCAAAGTCTTTTTAGTGTGCCCAAGCTCCTGCGGTTCCCGTCTATACCCCATGGACCTTTTGGAGTCCCCAGCATCCTCTAGGACGTAAGAGAAAAAGGGTTATTACTCAAACCTGTTTGTGGTACCGGAAGACTGACGGTTCGGTGAGACCTATATTGAACCTGTAGTCATTGAACCCCTACTTAAGGGTGTTCCAATTCAAGATGGAGTCTCTGAGAATGGTGATCTCAGGTCTGGAAGAGGGGGAATTCCTGGTGTCCCTGGATATCAAGGATGCATACCTTCACATTCCGATCTGGCCGCCTCACCAGGCCTGTCTGTGGTTTGTACTACAGGACTGTCACTATCAGTTCCAGACATTACCATTTGGCCTCTCCACAGCACCGAGGGTGTTCACCAAGGTCATGGCGGTGATGATGCTCCTTCTCCGCAAACAGGGAGTGAACATAATTCCATATCTGGATGATCTGCTGATAAAGGCATCATCCAGGGAGAGACTGTTGCAGAGTATTGCTCTCTCAACTTAACTACTTTGAGATCCCGGGTGGATCCTGAACCTTCCAAAGTCACATTTGGAACCATCAAGAAGACTGCCCTTCCTGGGGATGATTCTCGACACGGAAGTGCAGAGGGTGTTTCTACCGGTGGAGAAAGCATTGGTGATCGACTCAATGATCCGGGATGTCCTGAGGCCAGCCCGGGTATCTGTTCATCAGTGCATTCGCCTTCTGGGAAAGATGGTAGCCTCCTGCGAGGCTCTACAGTACGGAAGATTCCATGCACGGTTCTTCCAGGTGGATCTTCTGGACAAGTGGTCAGGATTGCATCTCCACATGCACCTGCGGATACGCCTGTCGCCAAAAGCCAGAATTTCACTCCTCTGGTGGCTCCAAACTTCTCACCTACTCGAGGGACGCAGGTTCGGGATTCAGAATTGGATTTTTCTAACTACGGATGCAAGTCTCAGAGGTTAGGGAGCAGTCACCCGGGGGGAAACTTCCAAAGAAGGTGGTCAAGTCAGGAGTCTCTCCTTCCAATAAACGTTCTGTAACGAAGGGCCATATACAACGGCCTTCTACAAGCGGCATATCTTCTGAAAGATCAAGCCATTCAGGTTCAGTCGGACAACGTCACAGCGGTGTCCTACATAAACAGGCAAGGTGGAACAAAGAGCAGAGCTGCAATATCAGAGGTAACAAGAATCCTCCTCTGGGCAGAAAGGCACGCGGTGGCGTTGTCAGCGATCTTCATTCCGGGAGTGGACAACTGGGAAGTGGACTTCCTCAGCAGACTTGATCTCCACCTAGGAGAATGGGGCCTCACCTGTAGGTGTTCGCAGAGATAACAGGCCGTTGGGGCGTACCTCAGATAGATATGATGGCCTCTTGCATCAACAAGAAGCTTTGGAGGTACTGTTCCAGGTCACGGGACCCGCAAGCAGTGGCGATGGATGCCCTGGTAACTCTGTGGGTGTTCCAGTCCGTGTATGTGTTCCCTCCTTTTCCACTCATCCCAAGGATTCTAAAACTAATGAAAACTACGAGAGTTCAGGCGATCCTCATTGCTCCGCACTGGCCAAGATGGGCTTGGTACACGGATCTTCTGGAATTACTGATGGAGGATCCAAGGCCTCTTCCTCTTCGCGAGGACCTTCTACTACAGGGGGTTCGCCTATCATGACTTACCGCAGCTACGTTTGATGACATGGCGGTTGAACGCCAGATCTTAGTTCGGAAGGGCATTCCAAACAAGGTCATTCCTACTCTGATCCAAGCTAGAAAGGGTGTAATGACTAAGCATTACCATTGGATTTGAAAGAAGTATGTGTCTTGGTGTGAACCTAAGAAGTTTCCAACGGTGGAGTTTCGATTGGGACGTTTTCTCCTCTTTCTGCAAGCAGGTGTGGATGTGGGCCTACGCTTGGGCTACATAAAAGTCCAGATTTCGGCCTTGTCCATTTTCTTCCAGAAACAATTGGCTGCTCTCCCTGAGGTTCAGACATTCTTGAAAGGAATTCTGCACATCCAACCACCCTTTGTGCCTCCTACAGCACCTTGGGATCTTAGTGTGGTGCTGCAGTTCCTGCAATCGGATTAGTTCGAACCTTCACAGGAGGTGGACGTAAAGTTTCTTACTTGGAAGGCGGTCACACTGTTGGCATTGGCATCTGCAAGGCGTGTGTCAGAATTGGGGGCATTGTCGCACAAGAGCCCCTACTTGATTTTCCATGAGGATAGAGCTGAACTCAGAACGCGTCAGCAATTTCTTCCAAAGGTTGTGTCAGCTTTTCATATCAACCAACCTATTGTGGTGCCGGTGGCTACTGACACCTCCATTACCTCAAAGTCCTTGGATGTGGTGAGGGCTTTGAAGATATATATGTGAAGAGAACTTCTCGTCACAGGAAGTCAGACGCACTATTTGTCCTTTATGATCCCAACAAGATTGGGTGTCCTGCTTCTAAGCAGACGATTTCTCGCTGGATCAGGCTTACTATCCAGCATGCTTATTCTACGGCATGATTGCTGATTCCAAGATCTGTTCAGGCCCACTCTACTCGTAAGGTGGGTTCTTCCTGGACGGCTGCCCGGGGTGTCTCGGCTTTACAGCTTTGCCGAGCACCTACTTGGTCAGGGTCGAACACGTTTGCTAAGTTCTACAAGTTGGATACTTTTGGCCACTGAGGACCTTAAGTTTGTTCAATCTGTCCTGCAGGAACCTCAGCACTCTCCCTTCCGTACTGGGAGCTTTGGTACATCCCCATGGTACTAAATTGGACACCAGCATCCTCTAGGACGCAAGAGAAAATAGGATTTTAATTACCTACCGGTAAATCCTTTTCTCGTAGGCCTTAGAGGATGCTGGGCGCCCACCCAGTGTTTTGTGTTCCTGCATTGTTACTTGGTTAAGTATTGTTGGTTCAGCCTTTGCTGAATAGTTTCTTGCTGGTTAACTTGGCTTTCCTTTTGTTATATGTGAGCTGGTGTAAATCTCACCACTATCTGTGTATTTCCTTCTCTCGAAGTATGTCCGTCTCCTCGGGCATAGTTTTTAGACTGAGTCTGGTAGGAGGGGTATAGAGGGAGGGGCCAGCCCACACTGTTAATCTCTTAAAGTGCCAGTGGCTCCTAGTGGACTCGTCTATACCCCATGGTACTAAATTTGACCCCAGCATCCTCTACGGACTACAAGAAAAGGATTTACCGGTAGGTAATTAAAATCCTATTTTTTCCTCCCTCAAGACAAACTGACTGTCACATTTCCTGATTCTAAAGAATTAGATGATTTATTTAAGCTAGCCTGGAAGAATCCAGATAAGAAATATCAGGTGTCAAAACAGTTTTCGCATACATTCCCCTTTGTACCTGAGGGTAGAAAGTTCTGTGAAGAATCTCCGGCTGTAGACGTCTCAGTCTCTCGCCTCTCTAAGAAGGCGATACTCCTGGCTCCGGGCTCCTTTACTGTAAAGGACCCGGGGCATAGGAAAATTGAGGCCACACTGAAATCTATGGCCCTCATTCCGAGTCGTTCGCTCGGTAATTTTCATCGCATCGCAGTGAAATTCCGCTTAGTACGCATGCGCAATAATCGCACTGCGACTGCGCCAAGTAATTTTACCATGAAGATAGTATTTTTACTCACGGCTTTTTCTTCGCTCCGGCGATCGTAGTGTGATTGACAGGAAATGGGTGTTACTGGGCGGAAACACGGCGTTTTAGGGGCGTGTGGATAAAAACGCTACCGTTTCCGGAAAAAACGCAGGAGTGGCCGGAGAAACGGGGGAGTGTCTGGGCGAACGCTGGGTGTGTTTATGACGTCAAACCAGGAACGACAAGCACTGAACTGATCGCAGATACCGAGTAAGTCTGAAGCTACTCTGAAACTGCTAAGTAGTTTGTAATCGCAATATTGCGAATACATCGGTCGCAATTTTAAGAAGCTAAGATACACTCCCAGTAGGCGTAGGCTTAGCGTGAGCAACTCTGCTAAATTCGCCTTGCGAGCGATCAACTCGGAATGAGGGCCTATATACATTTCTGCAGGTGTATCTCAAAGACCAGTCATTGCAGGTTGCTGGATGACACATGCAATTCACTCCTGGGCTACTCAAATTCAGGAGGGTCTCTCGGGTGACATGACCCTAGTTACTACGGTGACTTTCCTAAAACACATTCAGGACACGGCAAAAGTCCTCTGTGACTCCCTAAAAGAGATTGGCAATATTAATGCTATAACCACTTCTATGGCTGTGTCAGCACGCAGAGCCATTTGGTTGCGTCAATGGATTGCAGACGCTGACTCCAAACGCAATGTGGAATCTCTTCCCTTTTACAGGCAAATGGTTCTTTGGAGGCGAATTGGACACATGGATCTCCAAAGCTACTGGTGGGAAATCCACGTTTCTCATACGTCCTAGAGGATGCTGGGGACACTTCAAGAACCATGGGGTATAGACGGGATCCGCAGGAGACATGGGCACTTTAAGACTTTCAAATGGTGTGACCTGGCTCCTCCCACTATGCCCCTCCTCCAGACTCCAGTTTAGATCTGTGCCCAGGCAGACTGAATGCACACTGAGGAGCTCTACTGAGTTTCTCGGAAAAGACTTATGTAAGGTTTGTTATTTTCAGGGAGAACTGCTGGCAACAGTCTCCCTGCATCGTGGGACTTAGGGGAGAGAAGTCAGACCTACTTCTGATGAGTTTAAAGGCTCTGCTTCTTGGCTACAGGACACCATTAGCTCCTGAGGGTTTGGAACACTAGGTACGCCTAGGGGTTCACTCCCAGAGCCCGCCGTCACCCCCCTTACAGAGCCAGAGGTCAGAAGATAGGTGAGTAGAAGAAGATCAGAAGACTTCAGTGACGGCTTTGAGGTACCGCACAGCGGGCGCGCTGCGCGCCATGCTTCCACACACAGTGGCACTGTAGGGTGCAGGGCGCGGGGGGGGGGGGGGGGGGCTTGGGGGGGGGGACGCCCTGGGCTGCATATAAATCCTCAGAGAGAGACTGGCAAACACTAATATGAGTGCCTAGGCACTATATCCAACCCCTGCCAGTATAAATATATTAAACAAATAGCGGGGCTGAAGCGCGCCATTGAGGGGGCGGGGCTTAGCCCTCACAGCTCACATCAGCGCCATTTTCTCTCCACAGAGACGCTGGTCCTTCCAAAACACTACTGTACATAACAGGGTGAAAAACAGAGGGGGGGGGCACAGTTGATTGGTGCATGATAAGTTAATAATAAAGCACAATATGTAAGGGATTAAGCGCTGGGTGGTGAGCTAGTAAACTCCTTCTGTGTTCCCTGACAGAATTTACTGGGGTCCTTCCCTTATAACCAGTGTAATGTCGGTGGGTGTTTGCTACACGTATGTCGGCATGTCTGAGGCTGAGTGCTCTGCCACAAACGGCTGTGGTAGTGACCCTGTCGGCACCGCCGACTCCTGAGGGTACATGGTACATGAAAAAAAGTGTCAACATGTCGGTAGATGTTTTTCCCAAGAGAAAACTATATGGGGACACAGAAGTGTGTGGGTGACCCTGTCGGCACCACCAATATCTGACTAAAAAAAAAAAAAAAAAAATTCTGCATGATAATGTGATGCATCTCAGAAAGGGCTATACCTATATGTATATATGTATAGTAAGGTTGCATAAAGCTGTGGCCCAGACACAGATGTAGTAATATTTATGGAGGATGTCATATTCATAGAATATATTTCCCTCAGACCCCTTGGGGGTATTTAGGTAAGTGACTTTTGTCTTTTCTGTTTGTTGTGTTTCAGCTAGACAGCATGTGGCTTGAAAACTGTACCTGCGAGTACCGAAACGTTGCCTGATGCAGTGCTGTCATGATATTTTAAACTAATACATTTTTTTGCATTTGGAGTGCCGCAGTCTTCTTGTTTTCTACTATATATATATATATATATATATATATATATATTTATAGAAATTTATAATGAATGCTAAGGTAAAGTTCCTCCTTCTCAGGTGCTGAGCGCTCTGTTGAAAAAAGTCGGGGTCAGCCCTGACGAGATGATTTCAAATCCTTGAGAAATTTGAGGAATATGAGGAATGTGAAAAACAAATTGACTTCTCATAGCCTCCCCAGACACTTTACAGAAAAACATAATTCAGCTGTAACTAAGGATAATTTTTCTTTTACTATTCTAGAACATATACCACTGGATCCTAGAGGGAAAAGTAGAGATCTAACCCTATCTAAGCAGGAGACTTTTTGGATCTATTCGTTGAACACCTTGACTCCTGGTGGCCTCAATGAGGAAATTGATATTGTGTCTTTTTTGTAGTAGTTCAAGTTCAAACGGATAAGACCTGATTGATACTCCTTTTTCCGCAAGGATAATTTCTCTTAAAATAGTTTAAGAAATAAAGAGGGCCCAGCTATACTTATAGTTAGTCCTACTCAACTAGGGATCTCATTTTGTTACACTAAGTCAATAAAAGAAACGTAACTTTGAGATGATTTGAGCATTATGTGGAAAGAAAGTTTGGGAGCCTTATATTGTATAAATGGATGGTTTAGTATTATCCATATAAATTAAGCATGATGATATACTACCTTTATGCAGGATAAGATGGGGCAACCATATGGAGTAAATTGTAAATGGGAAACCATGTTGATGTTAGTTTAAATATATTTTTGTGGGCTACAGCTCGCGTTTTTTTGAAAATTAGTGAGAAGAATCCCAATTATATATTTTTCTAACTATTGTCAAGTGTATCAGATAGACGGCGTAATTTATGCCGTCATTCAGTCCACTATGAAATTTCTAAAATGCATTATGAACTATGTATATGACACTTAACAAAACTAATCACAACAAATATATAGGTATTGAATTTCTTTATTAATAGAATTCAAATAATTAATTTATAAATAACATGTGTAATGACACAATTAATATTAATTATTGATTATGAGCCGTCTATCTTCCTTTTTCTTGTTTTGGGCTCATAAAACCACCCATACACTAATATTTGATAATATGAATTAATATGTTCACTCAATAATAATAATAATATTAAGAATAAAAATTATCACTCCCTTCTTTGTGTAAGTATACGTGTAATTGAGTTAGTCTTTAAAATTTAATATATATAAATTAAAAATAATAATTAGTGATAAGCTAATTTCATTGTTATACACCATCACATTTTAATTTAATTTATCTTAATGTTTTTTCACTTAAACTAAATTAGATTAGTATTTGCAACTAATATATATTAATGTGAAATTCTGATGTTAAATTAGGCATTTTCATAGTATAATAACTTAGGACAGATTAGCGGTTCACGGCTTATAGCCGGAACCGGAAGTGCGGGTCCGTGACACGCAGTTGAGGCGGTGACACGCATATTGACGTACTTCCGCCGGAACCGGAAGTTAGTGGCCGTGACACGCACGCGGTGCCGCAAATGGAACGCAAAGCGCGTTCCAGGGGTTTTTTGCCATTCCTACAAAGGTGGTGTTGTTCAAACTAATATTAACATATGTATGAGATAAAATTAGCAATGTGATATGAGATCAAAATAGCTATCCGTTTTTGTAAGGTTAGTTGTTCCCAATTAATTGACAGGAAGTGATGTAAGGTTAGGGGAGGTATAAAAGATGCCTTGGACTGTCCCTCATTTATAGTTGTGATCCTGTGAGGTTGTGCCTGTTCCAGTGAAAAAGTAAGTTCTTCTTAAAAATTAGATTTATTACTAGTTGTAATTTAGCTATGGAAGTTCTTATGATCTCCTAGCTAATTAAGGAAATTGACAACTTAATTACTTATACGGGCTATTAAATGTTTACCAATATATAATCCCCAATCACTGATTCCTTAATTGTAGGGAATAGTGCGGTTCAGGATTGGAAATTTCTAAAGACTCCCATTGTGGTGATTTTTTTGGAGCAGAGTTGGATTGTAGGATTCTATTCTCCTTGATTAGGTAAGAACTAGATTAATTAGGCTCTTATTAGAGAGTCACATGTTAATAATATTATAAGCTCGGTCCATTTATCTGTTAAAAGTAGTGACAGGATAGAATAACGGTTGTAAATTAGACCCATAATTGGATACGGCCCTACACCAATTTAATTCCCTCCCATTGATAACATTATAGTTTAACTAGTTATATAGTAAATTGTTTAAAGGATTCCTTATAGAATCATTAATATTGAGGAGTTTAATGAATTGATATCAGCATGGTCTCCTATGTTTAAAGTGATTAAGTTGTACCCTTAGATCTATAAATTTCTTCTGAATGATGTTGTTGGCTTCTTTTTCTCTGTTTAAACGGCCTATATAAAAAAGCCACAATGATGTATAATATACATATATTATTTATGAGCTATATTATTTATGAGCTATATAAGAAATACAGTTTCATCCTTATCCTTTTTAGGGATAAATACTACTTCTGACTTCAACCTAATTGTACATTTTCTGTTTTGATGAAGTTTATTTAGGTATGTATTGCTAAATTATACCATTTATATGGTTTTTTTTTGGATCTTTTGTTTGGTGCTGTCATAATAAGTTTCCCAATAACGTCTGATTGCCTTTTCCTCTTAAGACCTCCATTTATGTATTATTCCTTCTAATTGAATTGGAGTAATAGTATTGATGATTTACTCTACATATTACATACAAATTTGAGATCAGTTATAAAGTTCATCATTTCTGACTCTTTTTCCCTCCCTATGGGATATGTATATGTGTATGTATGTATATATGTGTGTGTATATATATATATATATATATATATATGTATATGTTTATATGGATATAATGTATATTAATTATTATAACGGTAATGTTTCAGATACCAAATCTTTCGAAAAGAACTTGTGATTGGATGTAACATTAAGAATTTAAATCTGTCTTAATCAGTGGTAAATCATTTTATCATGAAAGCTGGTATGTATGTTCATCCATACTTGATTTCAATAGAATACTCGTTATGACTATTTGAGTTTTTTGTTTAAAAAGTTGGCCATGAAGATTGTGACTTATTTCCCTCTGTAACTATTTAGATTATCAACCCCTGATGAAGTCCTAACGGACGAAACGCGTTGGGTTTACACTATTGAGCTAACAAAGCTATAATACAAGCACCTGGTTGGATGCACGTCTCCTACAAGTTCTGACTGATCACCTGACTGTAAATTCCTCACACCAACTAAAATTATCTATGTATAAGATTGTTTAATTGTTTTATTGGATTTTTATATATTTGTACCTAGGACAAACTTTTAGGTTATAAACACCTTTTGTTTGTGTATAAATAAAAAATTATTTTTTATAATATTGTTATTCTGAAGGCTGATTGGCTCCCACAAGATCCTTTTCCTATCCCATACCTATTATAGATACCTTATCTGACAGAGGGTATTTCTTGTTGGTTAGAGACAAGTGGTACAGCGCAAAAAAAGGGTTACCTTTTGTTTTGTGATATATATATATATATATATATATATATATATTTATAGAAATTTATAATGAATGCTAAGGTAAAGTTCCTCCTTCTCAGGTGCTGAGCGCTCTGTTGAAAAAAGTCGGGGTCAGCCCTGACGAGATGATTTCAAATCCTTGAGAAATTTCCGAGTGTTTATTCTTTTCCCGCCGTGGAGAGGATAAAGTGGGTGTTACCCCCTGTTCTGCACGGGGCCCTGTCACAAAGGATCGTATGCAGGAAGCTACGTTACATTCTAGTTATGTGTCCACACGTACGTTAATTATACCTGCTATTGCATGTGCATGGGGGAGTAGTACTATTCAGAAATGGTCGGTTACCTTGTCATCCGATATAGATACCCTGGGGAGAGATGGGATACTCCTTAAGTTGGGTCATATCTAGGACACTGCAGCATACTGCCGTGCGACTACAAGGGATATAGGACTCTTGGGTTCGCGGGCCAATTCCATGGCGGTCTCGGATAGGAGGGCGTTGTGGATTCACCAATGGAATGCTGGTGCTGACTCAGAGAAGAAATGGAGTTTTCTTTCCTGTGAAGATAAAGCCTGGTTTGGTGACGGCCTAATTAGTTTGATCTCGGCAGATGCCGCTGGTAAGTCTACCTTCTTGCCAGATGTTCCCTCACAACGGATGATGACGCATCATTGTCGGATGCAGTCATTTCGGCATAATAGATACAGATCCCCCTTTTCTTTGCAGATAGAGGAAGGAGGAAAGGGAAGAGGTCAGCAGCCTCTTCAAGATCACAGGAGCAGACATCATCCTCTGTTCTGTCACATCCACCGCATGACGCTGGGACTTCCTTGCGGGAGCCCACACCGGTGGGACCACGTCTAAAATACTCTTCAGTCAGTACTGGAACGGACCTGGACCCGTGGGTTTTACAAATAGTGTCCCAAGGGTGAATACTGGAGTTTCCAGACGTTTCCCCTCACCAATTTTTCAAATTACCGATTCTCCTCCAGACGGGGAGGTAGTATGCAACACAATATAAAGGTTGTATCAGGATCAGGTCATTGACCTGGTTTTCCCCTGGCACAACAGGGAGAAGGTTTTTATTCAAGCCTCTTCGTGGTCCCGAAGCCAGACGGCTCGGTCAGGCCAATCCTAAATCTGAAATCCCTCATTTTCTACTTAAAGAAATTCAAATCCAAGATGGAATCTCTCAGGGCAGTGATCTCCAATCTGGAAAAAGGAGTTTTTTTCAGGATCTCAGTAGACACAAAGAAGGCCTAATTACATTATTCTCCGCATTAGGCTTGCCTGAAGTTTGCAATTCAGGGGTGTCATTACCAATTTCATACGTTGCCGTTGGTCTGTCCACAGCTCCAAGGATTTTCACCAGGTTGATAGTGGTAATGATGGTTCTCCGTCGCTAGTACCGAGTCACAATTATCCCGTACTGGGACGATCCCCTGATAACGGCGAGTTCAAGGAACCAGTTGGTGCAAAACATTACACTCTCCCTGTCAGTTCTTCAATAACAGGGTTAGCTCCTGAACTTGCCAGAATCACTGTTGGTCCCAACGACGCGATTGTCTGTTTTGGGAATAATACTAGACACAGAACTACAAAGAGTTTTTTTCTTCCAGTGGAAAAGGCTCTGGAGATACAGAGTCTGGTCAAACAAATTCCGAGTCCAGCAAGAGTGTCATTTCATCAATACATTCGGTTGCTGGAAAAGATGGTGGCAGCCTACGAGGCCACTCGATTTGGCAGTTTCCATGCCAGGGTGTTCCAGAGGGACCTGTTGGACAAGTGGTCCGGTTCCCACCTACACATACACCAGAGTATAATCCTGTCTTCCAAGACCGGAATCTCACTCCTGTTGTGGCTGCACAGTTCTCACCTCCTTGAGGGGCGCAGGTTCGAGATCCAGGACTGGATCCTAGTGACCACTGATGCAAGCATCCGAGGCTGGGGGGGGCGGTCACTCAGGGGAAAAACTTCCAAGGAAGATGGTCAAGTTAGGAAACTTGTCACCACATAACCGGTCTAGAATTAAGCGCCGATTACAACGATTTTCTACAAACGAAAAGCAGAACAGCAATGGCAAAAGCCACAAGGATTTTCCACTGGACGGAGAAACATACAAGCGCTTTGTCAGCGATGTTCGTTCCAGGAGTGAACGACTGAGAAGCAGACCTCCTCAGCAGACGGTCTCCATCCAGGAGTGGGGAGACCTCCTCCAAGTAGTCTTCGAAGGGGTGACATGTCGTTGGGATTTCCTCAAGTAGGAATGATGGCATCTCGTCTCAACAAGAAGCTTCAGAGTTCCAGGTCAAGGGACCCTCAAACAGGAACAGTGAATACACTGGTGACACCGTGGGTGTTTTCAGTCGGTATATGTATTACCTACGTTTTCTCTCGTTCCAAAAGTTCTGGGTTCATACAAAGGAAATTCGGCCAAGCTTCATGGTCCCAGACTGGCCAAGGAGAGCTTGGTATCCAGAGCTCAGGAATTACTCATAGGAGATCCCTGGCCTTTTCCTTTGCGCGAGGACCTGTTGCGACAGGGGCCATGCGTGTATTAGGACTGACCGCGGCTACGTTTGATGACATGGCGGTTGAACGCCAGATCCTAGTCCGTAAGGGTATTCCCACGTAAGTAGTTCCCACACGTATTCGGACTAGAAAAGGGGTAATGTCTAAACATTACTACCGTTTTTGGAGGAAATAAGTTTCTTGGTGTGAATCCAAGAAGACTCCTATGGCAGAGTTTGCAACTATTAAAATCGGCCTTATCTTATCGGTTTTCTTTCAGAATCAATTGGACTCCTTGTCAGAAGTTCAGACTGTCGTGAAGGGAGTGTTGCACATCCAACCTCTTTTTGTGCCCCAGTGGCACCAGGGAATCTTAATGGGGTGTTGCAGTTCCTTCAATCACATGGGTTTGAACCTTTACGTAAGGCGGAGTGAAATTCCTCCCTTGTTCAGGGGTCGTCAGGTTGGCCTTGGCATACGCAAGGCGAGTGTCTGAGTTAGCGGTCTGGTCTCACTAGAGACCTTATTTGATCTTCCATGAAGATAGAGCAGAGTTGGAAACTCGTCAACAATTTCTACCGAAGGTGGTTCCTTCTTTCCACATGTACCAACCTATTGGGTGCCTGTGGCTACGGATGTCTTCGCTGAATCAATATCTCTGCATGTGGTCAGAGTTTTGAACATTTATGTCACCAGGACAGCTCCAATTAGGAACACAGGCTCTGTTTGTCCGGTTTGCTCCCAGCAAGAGTGGGGGTCCTGCTTCCAAATAGACCGTTGCGCGCTGGATTTGTCATACAATTCAGGATGCTCATCTCACGGCAGGTTTGCCGTTACCGAAATAGGTGAAGGCCCATTCTGCTAGAAAGGTGGGCTCGTCCGTGGCGGTTGACCGGAGAGTTTTGGCATTGCATCTTTGCCGAGCAGCTATTTAGCAAACAATTGGGCTAAGTGTTACAGTTTTAATACCTTGGCCGAGGTTGACCTCACGTTTGGTCATTCAGTACTGCAGAGTCATCCACACTCTCCCGCCCGTTTTAGAGCTTTGGTATAACCCCATGGTTCTTGAAGTGTCCCCAGCATCCTCAAGGACGTATGAGAAAATAGGATTTTAATACCTACCGGTAAATCCTTTTCTTTTAGTCCGTAGAGGATGCTGGGTGCCCGTCCCAGTGCATACTGTATCTGCAGTTATTGGTTGTGGTTACACACAGGTTGTGTTACGATTTTTGTCAGCATATTGCTGCATATTCTTCATGCCGTTGGCTTGTGTTCTGTTGAATGCCACGTTCTGCGGCATGCTTAAGGTGTGAGCTGGTAAAATGCTCACCATGTCCGTCTCCCTGGGCACAGTTCCTTAAACTGGAGTCTGGAGGAGGGGCATAGAGGGAGGAGCCAGGTCACACCATTTGAAAGTCTTAAATTGCCCATGTCTCCTGCGGATCCCGTCTATACCCCATGGTTCTTGAAGTGTCCCCAGCATCCTCTACGGACTAAGACTAAAGGCTTTACTGGTAGGTATTAAAATCCTATTTTCTTCCCTCAGGGGCTCCGCCTGCTAGACGTACCTACCCGGGACCATCTACTCAGTACTTTCGGTCCACCAGATTTCGATCTAGGGCCAGGTGTGCATCAAATGCAGCTAGAGGCACCAGGGGTAAACCTAAGAAACCAGCCGTTGCCGGCTCTCAAGAACAGAGCACCAGTTCAGCTTCCGCAAAGTCCTCAGCATGACGGTGCCTGCCCACCCCAGGAGGATTTCAAGGTGGGAGCCCGGTTACGTCAGCCACAACTGGGAAAGTTCCTGCCAGGACGCCTGGGTAAGGGACCTTACTTCTCAGGGTTACAAGCTGGAGTTCGACGGTGCTCCTCCCCAACGATTTTTCAGATCAAGCTTACCAGCTTTGGAAAATATGCGTGTTACGCTACTACAGGCCATCACCAAGTTGGTCCAGTCCCAAGTCATTGTTCCAGTACCTCTGCAACAGCAAGGACAAGGTTACTATTCCAGTCTGTTCATTGTGCCAAAACCAGATGGATCTGTGAGGCCAATTTTTAATCTGAAGTCCTTGAATCCTTACCTAAAGGTTTTCAAATTCAAGATGGAATCTTTGAGAGCAGTGATCGCAGGCCTGGAACATCAGGAATTCGTAGTGTCCCTGGATATCAAAGACACCTACCTCCATATCCCAATTTGGCCTCCTCATCAGGCCTATCTGAGGTTTGCCCTGCTGAACGATCACTACCAGTTCCAGGCGTTACCCTTTGGCCTATCTACAGCTCCGAGGGTGTTCACGAAGGTGATGGCGGAAATGATGTTCCAGCTCAGGGTCCAGGGGGTCAACGTGGTCCCTTACCTGGATGATCTCCTGATAAAAGTGAGTTCCAGGGAGCGCCTACTGCTCCATATAGATTGCACTATACACCTGTCACACCACGGGTGGATCCTCAATTTACAGAAGTCCCACCTAGAGCCGTCTCAGCAGCTCCTGTTTCTGGGAATGCTATTGGATACTGTAGCACAGAAAGTGTTCCTCCCAGAGGACAAAGTGAGAACTCTCCAGGAAATGGTTTGCATGGTTCTCCGCCCAACTCGAGTCTCCATTCATCTTTGCATAAGATTGTTGGGAAAGATGGTAGCCTCGTTGGAGGCCATCCAGTATGGACGGTTGCATGCCAGACCCTTTCAACTGGACATCCTGAACAAGTGGTCTGGTTCCCATCTTCAGATGCACCGGATGATTTAAGTGTCACCCCGGGCCAGGATTTCACTCCTGTGGTGGCTGCAGTCTTCCAATATCCAGGAAGGTCGACGCTTTGGACTTCAGGATTGGATTCTCCTCACGACGGATGCAAGTCTGAGAGGATGGGGGGCTGTTACCCAAGGGGTGCAGTTTCAGGGCAGGTGGTCTGCCCAAGAGGCCCTACTGCCGATCAACATCCTGGATCTTCGGGCTATCTACAATGCCCTGATTCAGGCCTCCCTTCTGCTTCTGGATCAAGCAATCCAGGTACAGTCGGACAACGCCACGGCTGTGAGTACATCAATCGACAAGGAGGGACAAAAAGCAGGGCCTGCATGCTAGAAGTATCAAGAATACTCCTCTGGGGGGAAAGAAATGCACTAGCACTGTCTGCAATCTTCTTTCCGGGAGTAGATAATTGGGAAGCGGACTTCCTGAGTCGCCACGTTCTCCACCCAGGGGAGTGGGGCTTACAGCCTCAAGTGTTTCAACAGATCATCGACCGGTGGGGTTGCCCCCAGATCGACATGCTGGCGTCTCGCCTCATCAAGAAACTTCGCTCCTATTTGCTCACGAACCAGAGACCCCCAGGCGTGCGCAGTGGATGCACTGACGTCGCCTTGGCCTTACCAGCTGTTCCACATATTTCCTCCGATTCTGTTGATCCCAAAGGTGCTCAAGAGGACCCGGCATCAAGGAGTACAAGCAATTCTGCTTGCCCCAGAGAACGTGGTACGCGGATCTTCTGGACATGTCCATCGAAGACCCTTGGCCTCTGCTGCTCAGAAGAGATCTTCAACAAGGGCCGTTCATCTACCTGGACTTACGGTGGCTTTGTTTGACGGCATGGAAGTTGAGCAGAACATCCTAGCTCACAAGGGACTTTCCAAAAAGGTAATTGCCACTATGGTGCAAGCCAGAAAACCTGTGACGTCAAAACACTATCATAATATCTGGTGGAGATACGTCTCCTGGTGCGAGGAACGCACATATCCATCTGCCGATTTTCACTTGAGAAGATTTCTTTGTTTCCTGCAGGCTGGAGTGGATCAAGGCTTACATCTGGGATCCATTAAGGTTAAAATTTCGTCTCTTTCAATCTTCTTCCAAAAGAAGTTGGCTATACTGCCTGAAGTTCAGACCTTCTTGCAAGGGGTGCGTCACATCCAACCTCCATCTGTGCCGCCTATGGCTCCTTGGGATTTGGATGTGGTATTACGATTTCTACAGTCCTCCTGGTTTGAACCTCTGACAGTAGAAGACAAGTACCTCACATAGAAGACGGTGATGTTCCTAGCCCTGGCTTCTGCTAGACGTGTCTCAGAATTGGGGGCCTTAGCGTATAAAAGTCCATATTTGGTCTTTTACGAGGACAGAGCAGAGCTCCGGACTAGACAGCAGTTCCTGCCGAAGGTTGTTTACGCATTTCATCTATTGTGGTTCCGTCCTGTTCCGTCGCTTCTGCTCCTCTGGAGGCATTGGATGCTGTAAGTGCCTTGATGATCTATGTCAAGCGAACAGCTTGGATCAGAAAGACTGATTCCTTGTTCGTGCTATATGATGCGCAGAAGAAGGGTTGCCCTGCTTCAAAGCAGTCCATTACTCGTTGGATTAGGCTTACTATCCAACAGGCGTATGTGTCGGCACCCTTACCTGTTCATAAGTCTCTAAAGGTCCACTGTACTAGATCGGTGGGCTCTTCCTGGGTGGCTGCCCATGGAGTCTCTGCCTTGCCGAGCCGCTACCTGGTCATGGAAGAAAACCTTTGTGAAGTTCTACAAGTTTGATACACTGGCCAAAGAGGATACCCAGTTTGGGAAGGCGGTGCTGCAGATACCTCTGCCCGTTCCCACCCATTCTGGAAGCTTTGGGACATCCCCTTCATACTAACGTGTCCCCAATATCCCTTATGGATGCTAGAAAAAATAGGATTTTAAATACCTACCGGTAAATCCTTTTCTCATAGTCCATAAGGGATATTGGGCGCCCACCTCTGTGCGGTAATTTTCTGCATGTTCTCTGTTAGGTGTTACCTGTTCAGCTGTTGCTGTTTATGTTGCCAGATGTTGCTGGCCCAGTTATGTTATGGTGTGCCGGTGTATAAATATCACCACACTTCTCGTTATGTTCCTTCTCTCAAGTATGTAATTTCTCCTTCGGGCACTATTTTACCTATAACTGCCTGTGTGGGGTAGGGGGGGGCATAGAGGGGAGGAGCCAGCACACCCAGTTGAAGAAATTTAAAGTGCACTGGCTCCATTGGACCCCGTCTATACCCATCGTTCTGATGTGTCCCCAATATCCCTTATGGACTACGAGAAAAGGATTTATTGGTAGGTATTTAAAATCCTATTTTTCTTTGTCACTTTGGCGCAGTTCCAAAGATGCTCCCTAAGGGAGGATATGCTCAGCTATGGCTACACACACAACTTTTTGCCCAAATCTAGCATCTCTGGCTACAAAAATACACATTTTGTAGAATCTATTGAAAGTATGGATTGAAGACCTGATGGCTTCTTTGCGTAACTTCTCCAGAGAGGCACTGGGTCATGCCACCCAAGAGACACCAGCTGATCTGGTAAAAAGGGTCAACCAAGCAATCATGAATTGGGGCCTTCTCTGTAAGGTATTCTTGTCAGATGGTTGCCATGGTCCATCTGGCCTGCAATTATTTGGTTCCTGGCCAACATTGTTTGTGTCCATCATAGAGTACCAAGAAGCTATCTGTCTTCCAGATCTATCATATAGAGCCACAGGGCTCAGATAACATCAAGAAAACACAGAAAATCTCCACTGCCAGAAAATGTGTATTGGTTGAGAGCCAGAATTGCAATATCCTGGTTCAGATGGAAACCTATAATGATCTTTGATTGAAAAGAGGGGCAGGGCACAGAACCACCCTTTCTTAATGAAAAACAAGTAAATGGGACCTACATGAAAATGCCACTAACTTCTAGATCTGTCTGGCAGAAAAAATAACTAGCAGGAACATTCAGATCCACTAAATATTAGAGGTTTGAAGGTGGCATCTTGAGCGCTGAAAGGACCACGTTGAGATCCCGGTGAACCACCAGTTGGAAAAAATAAGATTTTACTTACCGGTAAAAAAAATTCTCGTAGTCCGTAGTGGATGCTGGGGACTCCGTAAGGACCATGGGGAATAGCGGGCTCCGCAGGAGACTGGGCACTCTAAAGAAAGATTCAGTACTATCTGGTGTGCACTGGCTCCTCCCTCTATGCCCCTCCTCCAGACCTCAGTTAAGGAAACTGTGCCCGGAAGAGCAGACATTATAAGGAAAGGATTTTGGAATCTCGGGTAAGACTCATACCAGCCACACCAATCACACCGTATAACTTGTGATACACTTATCCAGTCAACAGTATGAACAATAACATGGCATCAACAATGGATGCCAACATAACATAACCCATTATTAAGCAATAACTATGTACACGTATTGCAGAAAGTCCGCACTTGGGACAGGGCGCCCAGCATCCACTACGGACTACGAGAAATAGATTTACCGGTAAGTAAAATCTTATTTTCTCTGACATCCTAGTGGATGCTGGGGACTCCGTAAGGACCATGGGGATTATACCAAAGCTCCCAAACGGGCGGGAGAGTGCGGATGACTCTGCAGCACCGAATGGGCAAACTCAAGGTCCTCCTCAGCCAGGGTATCAAACTTGTAGAATTTTGCAAATGTGTTTGAACCCGACCAAGTAGCAGCTCGGCAAAGCTGTAATGCCGAGACCCCTCGGGCAGCCGCCCAAGAAGAGCCCACCTTCCTTGTGGAATGGGCTTTCATTGATTTTAGATGCGGCAATCCAGCCGCAGAATGAGCCCCCTGAATCGTGTTACAGATCCAGCGGGCAACGGTTTGCTTTGAAGCAGGAGCACCCAACTTGTTGGGGGCATATAGGATAAACAGCGAGTCAGTTTTCCTGACTCCAGCCGTTCGGGCTACATAAATCTTCAAAGCCCTGACTACATCTAGTAACCTGGAATCCTCCAAGTCACGAGTAGCCGCAGGTACCACAATAGGTTGGTTCAAATGAAAAGATGACACCACCTTTGGCAGAAATTGGGGACGATTCCGCAATTCTGCCCTGTCCATATGAAAAACCAGATAGGGGCTTTTACATGACAAGGCCCCCAATTCTGACACACGCCTAGCCGAAGCCAATGCCAACAGCATGACCACCTTCCACGTGAGATACTTTAGCTCCACGGTCTTAAGTGGTTCAAACCAGTGGGATTTTAGGAAACCCAACACGTTGAGATCCCAAGGTGCCACTGGTGGCACAAAAGGGGGCTGAATATGTAGCACTCCCTTAACAAACGTCTGAACTTCAGGAAGAGACGCCAGTTCATTTTGAAAGAAAATGGACAGGGCCGAAATCTGGACCTTTATGGATCCCAACTTCAAGCCCATAGTCACTCCAGACTGTAAAAAGTGCAGAAATCTGCCCATTTGGAATTCCTCTGTAGGGGCCTTCCTGGCCTCACACCAAGCAACATATTTTCGCCATATGCGGTGATAATGCTTTGCTGTCACGTCCTTCCTAGCCTTTATCAGCGTAGGAATAACTTCCTCCGGAATGCCTTTTTCCGCTAGGATCCGGCGTTCAACCGCCATGCCGTCAAACGCAGCCGCAGTAAGTCTTGGAACAGGCAGGGCCCCTGTTGCAACAGGTCCTGTCTGAGAGGCAGAGGCCATGGGTCCTCTGTGAGCATTTCTTGCAATTCCGGGTACCAAGGTCTTCTTGGCCAATCCGGAACAATGAGTATTGTTCTCACTCCTCTTCTTCTTACGATTCTCAGTACCTTGGGTATGAGAGGAAGAGGAGGGAACACATAGACCGACTGGAACACCCACGGTGTTACCAGGGCGTCCACAGCTATCGCCTGAGGGTCTCTTGACCTGGCGCAATACCGTTGCAGCTTTTTGTTGAGACGGGACGCCATCATGTCTACTTGTGGCAGTTCCCATCGATTTGTAATCTGAATGAAGACTTCGTGATGAAGTCCCCACTCTCCCGGGTGAAGGTCGTGCCTGCTGAGGAAGTCGGCTTCCCAGTTGTCCACCCCCGGAATGAACACTGCTGACAGTGCTTGTACGTGATTCTCTGCCCACCGAAGAATCCTGGTGGCCTCCGCCATCGCGACTCTGCTTCTTGTGCCGCCCTGGCGGTTTACATGAGCCACCGCGGTGATGTTGTCTGACTGAATCAGCACCGGTTGGTTGCGAAGCAGGGGCTCCGCTTGACTCAGGGTGTTGAATATGGCCCTTAGTTCCAGGATATTTATGTGCAGACAAGTTTCCTGACTTGACCACAACCCTTGAAAGTTTCTTCCCTGAGTGACTGCCCCCCACCCTCGGAGGCTCGCATCCGTGGTCACCAGTACCCAGTCCTGTATGCCGAATCTGCGGCCCTCGAGAAGGTGAGCACTCTGTAGCCACCACAGAAGAGACACCCTGGCCCTGGGGGACAGGGTGATCAGCCGATGCATCTGAAGATGCGATCCGGACCATTTGTCCAACAGATCCCATTAAAAGATCCTCGCATGGAACCTGCCGAAGGGAATGGCTTCGTACGATGCCACCATCTTTCCCAGGACTCGCGTGCAGTGATGCACCGTCACCTGTTTCGGTTTTAAGAGGTCTCTGACTAGAGTCACAAGCTCTTGAGCCTTCTCCGTCGGGAGAAACACCTTCTTCTGGTCTGTGTCCAGAATCATGCCCAGAAAGGGCAGACGCGTCGTAGGAATCAGCTGCGACTTTGGGATATTCAGAATCCAGCCATGCTGTTGCAACACTTCCTGTGAGTGCGCTATGCTGATCTGCAACTGCTCCCTCGACCTCGCCTTTATGAGACGATCGTCCAAGTATGGGATAACTGTGACTCCTTGCTTTCTCAGGATCACCATCATTTCTGCCATTACCTTGGTAAATATTCTCGGTGCCGTGGACAGACCAAACGGCAACGTCTGGAATTGGTAATGACAGTCCTGTACCACAAATCTGAGGTACTCCTGATGAGGCGGATAAATGGGGACATGCAAGTAAGCATCCTTGAAGTCCAGAGACACCATAAAATCCCCCTCTTCCAGGCTTGCAATGACCGCTCTGAGCGATTCCATTTTGAACTTGAATCTTTTCAGATAAATGTTCAGGGACTTTAAATTTAATATAGGTCTGACCGAACCGTCAGGTTTCGGTACCACAAACATTGTGGAATAGTATCCTGTTGAGGAAGGGGAACCTTTACCACCACCTGCTGGAGAAATAGCTTGTGAATTGCCGCTACCACTACTTCCCTTTCTATGGGGGAAGCTGGCAGGGCCGATTTTAGGTAACGTTGAGAGGGCATCACCTCGAATTCCAGCTTGTATCCCTGAGACACAATCTGTATAGCCCAGGGATCCACCTGTGAGCGAACGCACTGGTGGCTGATATATCGGAGATGCGCCCCCACCGCTCCTGGCTCCACCTGTGGAGCCCCAGCGTCATGCGGTGGATTTAGTGGAAGCCGGGGAGGACTTCTGTTCCTGGGAACTAGCTGTAAGGTGCAGCTTTTTTCCTCTGCCCCTGCCTCTAGCAAGAAAGGAAGCACCTCTAAACTTCTTGCTTCTTTGTGCGCGAAAGGACTGCATTTGGTAATACGGTGCTTTCTTCGGTTGTGAGGGAATTTATGGAAAAAAGGTTGACTTCCCAGCAGTAGCTGTGGAAACCAGGTCCGAGAGACCGTCCCCAAACAATTCCTCACCCTTGTAAGGTAACACCTCCATGTGTTTTTTGTAGTCGGCATCACCTGTCCACTGCCGAGTCCACAGGACCCTCCTGGCAGAAATTGACATTGCATTAATTCTAGAGCCCAGTAGGCAAATGTCCCTCTGGGCATCCCTCATATATAGGACAGTGTCTTTTATATGCCCCAGGGTCAGCATAATGGTATCCCTGTCTAAGGTATCCATTTCCTCAGATATATTATCTGTCTACGCTGCTACAGCACTACACATCCACGCCGACGCAATTGCCGGCCTCAGTAGAGTCCCTGAATGTGTATAAACAGATTTCAGGATACTTTCCTGCTTTCTATCTGCAGGATCCTTTAGGGTGGCCGTATCCTGCGACGGCAGGGCCACCTTCTTAGATAAGCGTGTCAGAGCTTTATCTACCCTAGGGGAGGATTCCCAGCGCTCCCTGTCCTCTGGTGGGAAAGGGTATGCCATAAGTAACCTTTTGGAAATCAGGACTTTCTTATCTGGGGAATCCCACGCTCTTTCACATAACTCATTTAACTCATGTGAAGGGGGAAAAGTCACCTCTTGCTTTTTCTCCCCATACATATAAACCCTCTTGTCAGGGACTGATATGTGTAAAATATCCTTCATCGCTATAATCATGTAACGTATAGCTTTTGTCATTTTTGGTTGCAATTTTGCATCATCATCGTCGTCGACACTGGAGTCAGAATCCATGTCGACATGTGTGTCAACCATTTTGGATAGTGGGCGCTTTTGAGACCCTGAGGGCCTCTGCGCTGTAGGATCAGGCATGGGTTGAGACCCTGACTGGTCCGAGGTATCAGCTTTATCCAACCTTTTATGTAAGGAGTTTACATTATCATTTAACACCTTTCACATATCCATCCAATCAGGTGTCGGCACCGTCGGCGGCGACACGTCAGTCAACTGCACTTGCTCTGCCTCCACATAGCCCTCTTCGTCAAACATGTCGACACACGCGTACTGACACACCACACACACAGGAGAAGCTCTAAATGAGGACAGGACCCCCACAAGGCCTTTTGGAGAGACAGAGAGAGAGTTTGCCAGCACACACCCCAGCGCTATATAACCCAGGGATTACACAGTAACTTAGTGTTTACCCAGTAGCTGCTGTATTATGATTTATGCGCCTAAATTTATGTGCCCCCCCTCTCTTTTTTACCCTTCTACCGTGATTCTGCAGGGGAGAGCCTGGGGAGCTTCCTCTCAGCGGAGCTGTGGAAGGAAAATGGCGCTGGTGAGTGCTGAGGAAGAAGGCCCCGCCCCCTCAGCGGCGGGCTTCTGTCCCGCGATTTCTTGTAAAATAAATGGCGGGGGCTCATACATATAACAGTGTGCCACTGTCTATATGCAGCATTCGCCAGGAGGTAACAATTGCTGCCCAGGGCGCCCCCCCCTGCGCCCTGCACCCTACAGTGACCGGAGTGTGTGGGTTAGTGTGGGCGCAATGGCGCACAGCTGCAGTGCTGTGCGCTACCTCATGTGAAGACAGGAGTCTTCTGCCGCCGATTTCGATGTCTTCTCCGCTTCTGCCGGCTTCTGTCTTCTGGCTCTGCGAGGGGGACGGCGGGGCGGCTCTGGGAACGGACGACAAGGTCAGGTCCTGTGTTCGATCCCTCTGGAGCTAATGGTGTCCAGTAGCCTAAGAAGCGAAACCTAGCCGCAGTTAGTAGGTTTGCTTCTGTTGGAGATAAGCCTCCTCTTATCAATTTCCTTCAATTGTCTGTTGTTACCCTTTGTTTACCAATCGATTGGGAATCCCAGGAAGCCGACACCACACGTCAGTTATGTCCAGCAAAATGAGACTCCCTTCACTTTATTTAGCATGACATTATATAGAGAAAAAGCTACTTGCATGAACACTTGATACACGTCATATTTCAAAACAAACTGCATCTCTTCTCATAACTCCTCTCAGGGTGACATCCCCCTATGTGTCCTTCAGAGAAGTCTAAACACACAGAGACTGTCTAATAACATGTTTTCAAGAATTATAGCTACGACCTTGCTTCACACAGAATGTACTAACTATGAAATGTCAGCATTATTATGATTAACTCAGAAAAGCATACTTCTACTTCACTATATCATGGCTGCTACTTAACAAAATGGCTGACATGCTTAAGCTATATACATCTATCTTCCTCAGTCCCTCCTTTCATAATAAAATGACATTACCGCTGATAACAAGATGACATTACAGTTGAGCTACAAGGCATCACATAAACTCTGCCTAAAAAGACTAAGCAAACAGTCTAGCTATAATGGTGCTAAAGGCTATGTTCCCATAGGATCGTGCTTGTCACTCTATCCCACGGAAGGTAAAGAATCGTTCACATCATATCCATTAAGGTAGACTGTTCACGGCTCCTTCTTGCCAAGCTCTTCTGTAGTTTTGTTAACACTCGGAGGATTCACATCTTTGAGTTTACAGATTTCTTTCAAGCTGAAAGGAAAGGAAACAAAATAGCATCTTAAAATACAGATATATGCAAATTGCTAAGCCAACAATTTTAATAAAAACATCACTATTCCAACAATCTACTCTTTGATCCCGCTAAATCAATTAGCTGGGTTTGAGCAGAACATTTCTCTAACCCACTTCTTGCGCACTATTTGTTTCATTAGTAATAATATACAACACATTCTTGGAGTTCTCTTCATACATATTCTAAAAAATATTACACTATTTTAGTAGTATGTATTTGCTTTAAACAAATTAAAACCTATTATACGGTTATGTAGTGGGGACAGATGTCCATTCCCCTCCTTTTCCAGATGTGGGCCCATGTGAGCCCAGCATTTCTTAATTAACTGGTATCTTTGAACTTCTAGAGATTTCATGATTTTTACTTTAACTTGACTTAACACAAACTCTAGTGTGAAAACACACTTCTTATATACATATATATAAGAAGCACATACTACATATACTACATATATAAAAAGTATATACTTATATACTGAACACTGGTACGTAACTTTGGATTGGCGGACATGCCAGTCCCTGTCCTCTCCTATGAGAGATATAGAGTATATTATGACAACAATGACTACTAAAGTTCCCAATATAATGACCCATAGTGGTCTGTCTAGTTTAGGCCCAATTAGCTTCTGCATGCTTGTGTATTTCATTGTTCAAACTTAACGAGCAAAATTGCAGTGGAACCCAAGTCTCTCTTTCCTTAATTGACACAGAAGTGGGCGTGGTCAGCAACACTCGATATGGACCATCAAATCTGGGCTCAAATGACTTTTTCACATGTCTTTCCAGATACACCCGATCTCCTGGTTAAAGCTTAAGCTATATACATCTATCTTCCTCAGTCCCTCCTTTCATAATAAAATGACATTACCGCTGATAACAAGATGACATTACAGTTGAGCTACAAGGCATCACATAAACTCTGCCTAAAAAGACTAAGCAAACAGTCTAGCTATAATGGTGCTAAAGGCTATGTTCCCATAGGATCGTGCTTGTCACTCTATCCCACGGAAGGTAAAGAACCGTTCACATCATATCCATTAAGGTAGACTGTTCACGGCTCCTTCTTGCCAAGCTCTTCTGTAGTTTTGTTAACACTCGGAGGATTCACATCTTTGAGTTTACAGATTTCTTTCAAGCTGAAAGGAAAGGAAACAAAATAGCATCTTAAAATACAGATATATGCAAATTGCTAAGCCAACAATTTTAATAAAAACATCACTATTCCAACAATCTACTCTTTGATCCCGCTAAATCAATTAGCTGGGTTTGAGCAGAACATTTCTCTAAACCACTTCTTGCGCACTATTTGTTTCATTAGTAATAATATACAACACATTCTTGGAGTTCTCTTCATACATATTCTAAAAAATATTACACTATTTTAGTAGTATGTATTTGCTTTAAACAAATTAAAACCTATTATACGGTTATGTAGTGGGGACAGATGTCCATTCCCCTCCTTTTCCAGATGTGGGCCCATGTGAGCCCAGCATTTCTTAATTAACTGGTATCTTTGAACTTCTAGAGATTTCATGATCTTTACTTTAACTTGACTTAACACAAACTCTAGTGTGAAAACACACTTCTTATATACATATATATAAGAAGCACATACTACATATACTACATATATAAAAAGTATATACTTATATACTGAACACTGGTACGTAACTTTGGATTGGCGGACATGCCAGTCCCTGTCCTCTCCTATGAGAGATATAGAGTATATTATGACAACAATGACTACTGAAGTTCCCAATATAATGACCCATAGTGGTCTGTCTAGTTTAGGCCCAATTAGCCTCTGCATGTTTGTGTATTTCATTGTTCAAACTTAACGAGCAAAATTGCAGTGGAACCCAAGTCTCTCTTTCCTTAATTGACACAGAAGTGGGCGTGGTCAGCAACACTCGATATGGACCATCAAATCTGGGCTCAAATGACTTTTTCACATGTCTTTCCAGATACACCCGATCTCCTGGTTAAAGCTTGTGGGGATTCAGATTTGCTCCTGAATCTGGGAGAAAGGCAAACTAGAAAATACAGAAGTGTCAGTTTCTTCAGTAAGACTTTTTTAACATATGCAGTCAAATTACCATATGTATGCTGTAACCCTTACGGATAATAACATTTTATCTTAGGCATGCTATCAAACAATATTTCATAAGGTGAATAACCTATGATTTTACTGAATATGGTTCTAATATTAACCAGTACTAAAAATAAAGACTTTAGCATCCCCCGGTGGTTTCTGTGACACACTGTCAGGTTTGGTTTTGCTTGTGTCCCCGGAGGGGGCGCTAGTGGGTCAGTGGAGGTAGGATGGAAGAAGTGAGGAGGCTGGATTGGGTTTCTGCGCATCAGCGCAATGGTGTTTTATTAACATAAAAGTTCACACAATAAGGCAGCAGAATAACGTGCAGGAATAAACAATAAAAAGTATGCAATGGAAATGGTGCAGCTTGGAAGCTGAGAGTCTATGGAGGAAATGGTAATGATGGATAAGTTCACTGGTGTGAGAACCAGAATGGTTTAAAACGTGGAGCCAGCAGAGATGGTAATAAATGTGTAGCAAACCTGGTAGCAGATGCAGGAGACTCAGGTGGAAGTTCATAGAGCAGTTCGTTAAGCACAGGCAGCTAGCAAGCTGCTTCACAGGTGAGGTGATGGAATGCACCTGGAGAGAGTCTCTACTGCAGAGGCTGAAGCACACTGCGGTTGTAGTTAGGTGTGGAGCCAAATACAGATGCAGGGGTTGCTGATGCTTGTAGTTCCACGGAGATGTAGGAAGGTAACCAGGAACACGGAGGAACAGGTAGGTAACCAGGAACACGGAGGATCCAGGAAGGTAACCAGGAACACGGAGGAATCCAGGCACATGGGTCGCAGGAGTGACACAAAGTTCAGGACAACCACAGGCTCACCCTGCAGCTCCTAATATACCCCCTGGTGTGCAGACATTGGTTGGAGTGGGAAAAGGAGGTGCGGCCAAGCTCCGGATTGGCCGCCGTACTCTAACCGATGGAGACTGTCATGGCGGCGCCCATGCCGCTGCCCGGCGGGAACGCGGCGTGCTCACACGCCCCCTGTTACAGGAGCGTTCCTAGGCCCAGGATGACGTCTGGCGGCAGAGGAGCGGACGACAGCAGAACGTAGGGACCCCGGACGGAGTCCGCACCGACAGACAGATGTGGCTGTGGTGAGTCGATTCCTGACAGTACCCCCTCCTTTATGGGTGGGCACTGAACACCCACGTGGCTTGGAAGGATGAGTTCTGTGGAAGACACGGACCAACCTTGGAGCATGGACATCTGACGAATTCACCCAACTTCTCTCCTCAGGACCATAACCGGACCAGTCGATAAGGTATTGTAGACGACCGTACCGGCAACGGGAATCCAGAATCTTCTCTATCTCGAACTCCACGCCCCGCTGAGTTCGCACTTTGGGGCCGACTGGAAGAGCTCTTTGGAAGCGATTCAGGACTAACGGTCTGAGGAGAGAGACATGAAAGGCATTAGGTATTCGTAGAGAAGGTGGTAACTTGAGCTTGTAGGCCACAGGACTGATGACTCTTTCGATGGAAAAGGGACCGATGAAACGTGGTGCAAATTTCATCGACGGGACTCTAAGACGGAGGTTCCGGGTGGAAAGCCAAACCTTGTCACCAGGTTTCAGGCTAGGAACTGCACGTCTTTTGCGGTCAGCAAAGAACTTATACCGGCTAGAAGCCTTCTTGAGAGAAGCATGAATCTTCCTCCAGGTTGAAGAGAACTGACTCAAGACAGCAGTGGCAGCAGGAACATCAATGTGAGGAAGTTCTTGAAAATCTGGAACACGGGGATGTTGTCCATATACAGTAAAGAACGGAGTTGTTTCTGTAGCAGTATGGTAGCGGAAATTGTGGGCAAATTCAGCCCATGGGAGCAAGTCCAACCAGTCATCTTGAGAAGACGAAACATAAAGTCTTAAAAAGGTTTCTAACTCTTGGTTTACCCTCTCCGTCTGCCCATTCGTCTGAGGGTGGTAGGCTGACGAAAACTTGAGGTTGACTTGCATGGCAGAACAAAGGGCTCTCCAAAATCTTGCCACAAACTGAACTCCACGGTCAGATATAATTTCAGTGGGTAGTCCATGTAAGCGGAAAATCTCCCGTAGGAAGATTTGGGCAAGCTTTGGTGCGGAAGGAAGACCCTGGAGTGGTACAAAATGGGCCATTTTGGTAAACCTGTCAACCACAACCCAGATGGTATTGAATCCTTGAGAAGAGGGAAGGTCAGAGATGAAATCCATGGACAAGTGTGACCAGGGACGGCTGGGAACAGATAATGGTTGTAACTGACCTGCTGGAGATTGTCGAGGAGACTTGTGCTGCGCACACTTCGGGCAGGATACCACGAAATCTTTGATGTCAACTTTCATCTTCGGCCACCAGTATGTCTCAGAGAGGAACTTGAAAGTTTTCAGGACACCAGGATGCCCAGTGAATTTGGACTGATGAGCCCAAGACAGCAACTTGGAACGGAGTTCTGGGGAAACAAAAGTCTTACCAGGAGGTGGAGCAGGAGAAACTTGAGACGAAGCAAATACCACTGGACTCAGGATGGAATGCGGAACCGAGTCGGACGTCTCCTCTTCGGACTCCATAGATCGGGATAAAGCGTCTGCCTTGATATTCTGAGAACCTGGGCGGAAATGAAGCTTAAAGTTAAAACGAGAGAAGAACATAGCCCACCGGGACTGGCGAGGATTGAGGCACTGGGCTGCCTTCAAATAAAGCAGATTTTTATGATCCGTATAGATGTTGAACGGAAATTTGGCCCCTTCCAGGAGATACCTCCATTCCTCAAGGGCCAGCTTGATCGCTAGTAGTTCTTGATCTCCAATGGAATAGTTAGCTTCTGCAGGGAGGAATTTACGAGAATAAAATCCACAAGGGTGAATCTTCCCATCAGTTCCCTTCTGGGAGAGAACAGCTCCAACTCCTACTGTGGAGGCATCCACCTCCAACTCGAATGGTTTGTTTACATCCGGTTGAGACAGAACTGGAGCAGACATAAAGGCCAGCTTGATCTTTTGAAATGCCGCTAAAGCTTCGTCTGACCAGTTGGAATGATCTGCCCCTTTCCGAGTTAAGTTGGTAATAGGAGCGATGAGAGTTGAAAATCCTCGGATAAACTTCCTATAATAATTGGCGAATCCCAGGAATCGCTGAATAGACTTGAGACTACTTGGAATGGACCAATTGGCAATGGCTTCCAACTTTGTCGGGTCCATCTGGAGATCCGATCCGGAAATTATATACCCCAGGAAGGGTATGGAGGGAACTTCGAAGGTACACTTGGATAATTTGCCGTAGAGACGGTTCTCACGAAGACGTCGGAGGACCTCACGGACTTGCAGACGATGAGAAGAGAGATCTTGGGAGAAGATGAGGATATCATCCAGGTAAACTACGAGGTATTTGTACAGAACGTCACGGAAGATTTAGTTAACAAAGTGCTGGAATACTGCTGGGGCATTGCTCAACCCGAATGGCATTACCAGGTACTCGTAATGACCATCTCGAGTATTAAAAGCTGTCTTCCATTCGTCACCACTACGGATTCTGATGAGGTTGTAGGCACCGCGGAGATCTAACTTGGTGAAGATGCGGGCTCCCTTAACTCTATCAAACAATTCAGTGATGAGTGGTAATGGATAACTGTTTTTGATGGTAATGTCATTGAGACCCCGGTAGTCAATGCATGGACGTAATCCTCCATCTTTTTTTTAACAAAGAAGAAGCCCGCACCAGCGGGTGAAGATGAGGGACGGATAAATCCTTTCTGTAAGTTCTCCCTGATGTAGTCGCTCATCGCCTCAGTTTCAGGAACGGATAACGGATAGGTACGCCCCCTTGGTGGTTTCTTGCCGGGAATGAGGTCAATGGGGCAATCCCACTCTCTATGGGGCGGCAGAACATCAGTGGCCTTTTCACTGAAGACGTCAGAGAAATCTTGGTAAGCCGCAGGAAGATTTGACTGGGTTTTGACTTCAGAAAACTTGATAGGACAAACTTGGGCTAAGCAGGACTGGCGACAATGTGAACCCCAGGAAGTGAGTTGTAACGTAGACCAATCAATCTGCGGATTATGTAGTTGGAGCCAGGGCATTCCCAACACGATCTCCTGGGTTGCCTGAGGAATAACTAAAAACTTTATTAATTCAGAATGCAGGAACCCGACTCCCAGAACCACTGGTCTGGTTTGGTGAGAGATATTCCCCTTGGAGATTCGGCTACCATCTACTGCAGTGATGTAGACTGGATATGAGAGTTCGCAGATAGGCAAACGAAACTTATCTACCGCAGCTTGAGTGAAGAAGTTTCCTGCGGCTCCACAGTCCACTAACGCAGATGCAGACTGAAGACCATCTGTAGTCTCTAAAGTCACAGGAAGAATGAGGTCTTGGTTTGAAGGAGCTTGTCTAGAAGATCCCAACTTGACTCCTCCTTTACAAGTCAGGATCTGGCGTTTCCCGAACGCACTGTACAAGAATTGATCTGGTGACCTGCAGCCGCACAATAAAGACACAATCTCTCACGGAGTCTTCTTGACCGCTCCTCAGGAGTTAGGCGGGACCTATTGATTTGCATAGGCTCATCAGAAGGTGGAGGCTGAAATTGTACTGAAGGTACCATTCTTGACTTGCGCGGCTCACTACGAGCACGCTCACTGTTGCGTTCGCGGATGCGAGAGTCCAACTTGATGCATAGAGAAATCAGTTCAGGCAATTGCTCAGGGACATCGCGGGTTGCCAGTTCATCCTTGATCCGATCTGAAAGTCCATGTCAGAAGGCTGCTACCAGGGCTTGATTATTCCACTGAATCTCTGCGGCTAACGTCTGGAACTGGATGACATATTGTCCCATACTCCGGGTACCTTGACGAAGCTGAATAAGGTCTGCAGAGGCTGATGTTGCAGGACCTGGCTCGTCAAAGATACGTCTGAAGGTTGACACGAATTCAGCGTAGTTGTTCATCAGAGGGTCAGCACGTTCCCACAGAGGAGACACCCAACTCAAGGCAGAACCAGAGAGCAGTGAGATAATGTAGGCAACCTTGGATCTTGACGTGGGGAAATTGTGTGATAATAATTCAAACTGGATTTCACATTGGTTAAGGAACCCGCGACATAACTTCGGACTGCCATCATATTTGCTAGGCACGGGCAGGTGCAAGCGTGACACTGGAGCTGATGCAGCCGGCGTAGAAGAACTCACAGCACTTGCAGGTGCTGGGGTAACTGGAACTGGAGTAGCAAGTACACTAGGCAGGGTTTGCTGTAGTGTATCAATCCGGGAGGACATCCCTTGCAGAAACTGGAACATCTGCTGCTGCACAGCCTCTTGACCATCCAAGCGGGAGACCAGATTTTGTAAGGCCCCTGATCCCACACTCTGACCACCGTCCGAGTCCATCGTTCCTGAACTTACTGTCAGGTTCGGTTTTGCTTGTGTCCCCGGAGGGGGCGCTAGTGGGTCAGTGGAGGTAGGATGGAAGAAGTGAGGAGGCTGGATTGGGTTTCTGCGCATCAGCGCAATAGTGTTTTATTAACATAAAAGTTCACACAATAAGGCAGCAGAATAACGTGCAGGAATAAACAATACAAAGTATGCAATGGAAATGGTGCAGCTTGGAAGCTGAGAGTCTATGGAGGAAATGGTAATGATGGATAAGTTCACTGGTGTGAGAACCAGAATGGTTTAAAACGTGGAGCCAGCAGAGATGGTAATAAATGTGTAGCAAACCTGGTAGCAGATGCAGGAGACTCAGGTGGAAGTTCACAGAGCAGTTTGTTAAGCACAGGCAGCTAGCAAGCTGCTTCACAGGTGAGGTGATGGAATGCACCTGGAGAGAGTCTCTACTGCAGAGGCTGAAGCACACTGCGGTTGTAGTTAGGTGTGGAGCCAAATACAGATGCAGGGGTTGCTGATGCTTGTAGTTCCACGGAGATGTAGGAAGGTAACCAGGAACACGGAGGATCCAGGAATGTAACCAGGAACACGGAGGAATCCAGGCACATGGGTCGCTGGAGTGACACAAAGTTCAGGACAACCACAGGCTCACCCTGCAGCTCCTGATATACCCCCTGGTGTGCAGACATTGGTTGGAGTGGGAAAAGGAGGTGCGGCCAAGCTCCGGATTGGCCGCCGTACTCTGACCGATGGAGACTGTCATGGCGGCGCCCATGCCGCGGCCCGGCGGGAACGCGGCGTGCTCACACGCCCGCTGTTACAGGAGCGTTCCTAGGCCCAGGATGACGTCTGGCGGCAGAGGAGCGGACGACAGCAGAACGTAGGGACCCCGGACGGAGTCCGCACCGACAGACAGATGTGGCTGTGGTGAGTCGATTCCTGACACACACCCACTAACCTGTGGGGGATACATGGAATGCCTGTTGTATTCCCAAATCATACCTTATGTACTACATTATTTCTTTAATGAAATAAATACCGCTATCTGCTACTATAACTTCTGGTATTCCATATTTGCACATAACTTCTGAAACTATTTTTCTAGCTATTGATTTTGCTGTGGCTCTTTGCCATTGGCAAATAACTTAAAATGTCTGTGGCTACCAATACATCTTTGGCAGTTAGATATAGTCAATTTGCAGTCTTTGAAATGGAAAATAACTTTTTTGGGATTGCTCCAAGGATTGACTTGACCTTCTGTCCGGGATTGGACATTTCCAGTAGGCCTACATATCTAGTAGGCTTGTACAAACTTGGTTGTGGCTGGATAACATCCTGGAGCTATCCATCTTCCATTAACTAAATTTTCCATTTGATCCTCTCCCAGGTGTGTGAGTCCATGGCTGACTTAACACCTATGTGGATATAAGCTTCTGGGTAAGTATAACTTCTCTTCTAATTTTCATAAGCCAGTGTCTTCTTCTTGTCTGGCTCTTCTTCTTTGCCATGCTGCTTTTTCTTCAGGACCTGCTTGTTCCTGAAATTTCTTCAAATCCTGTAGATCAGGCATTTGAGGCCTTGCTTCTTTCTGTTACTTCTGTCTGTATGGTGTAGATGGCTACCTTTACCGGTTGGTTGGTTGGTTGGTTGGTTGGTTGGTTGTTTGGTTGCTTTCTTTATCCACAGGCTACTTTCTCACCCTCTCCTGCTTGGTTCTAAAATTCAATCAGCGTTTCTAGTCTGGCACTGGAATGGTTACTGGATAGACTTGCCTTTCCTGCTGCCCTCTTGGCTTCAGCATCTTGCCAGATTGTTGCCTCTTGTTTCAGGAGTGTCATTTCTTGCATGTGCCTGGATCTTCATTACTGCAACCTTTTTTGTGGCCCTTGCAGAGCTCTGGACTGGTGTCTGATCAGTGAAGCATGTCATATGTCTTCGCCAGTTGCCTTCTTGAAGCCTCTGCTTTTCCATATCTGGCCCACACTCTTGTACTGGGGTGGTAAGGATCCTGAATCCACAACTCCATGTTCAGTGGTCACTTACTCCTGTATAAGGAATTCCATCCTCATGGTACCTTGATCCATCCACGTATAGCTCTTGCTGAGCATCAGGTAGGGCTGTGTATGTAACATATGGCAAGTTGAGGTACTTATTCCATTAACGCCACACAAGGAAAAGGAAAGTTTTTGATTGCTAGAATTATTCTCTTCCTCTTCTGGACCATCCCTCTGGTCATGCATCCATGATGATCTGCCTGTATCTTGCTCTTCTGGACCACCTTCCTGGTCCTTATCATCAACTTCTTGCTTTCCCATTCATCAGTAGATAATCTGTTTTTCCCTCCTTTTGAATCTTGAGATTCAACACCTTTACTGATTAATGCTGGAAAAGGGTTGCAGAGTTGAGGGTAATACATCTTCTGATGGTTACTTGTCGCACTTTGGCAGTGCTACTTCATACATGGTCAGCCTTGCCGCTGACAGGTGTTTGGTTCTTGCTTGTTGAAGCTTCTCTGTACCCGCATGTGGACCCTGGATGATAAGTTCATGATTCAGCACTATGCCTGTGCTCTTGTCCTCTTCTTGGACTACTGATTCAGCACTGTGTCTGTGCTCTTGTACTCTTCTAGGACTGTTGCTGCTATCACTGCTCTGATGCCGGTAGGTGCTCTTTGATTACTGCTGTCAAGCTTGCTTGAGTTGTAGGCCACTGGTCTTCACCTCAGTCCATAATTTTGCATAAGGACTTCTATGTATGGCCTCCTTCTTTAATAGTCAGGTAGTTCTAGGGCTTGAGATGAGGCAACTGCTGTTTCCAATTGTTCAATAGCTTCATTCATCTGTTGCTGTATGTAGGATGCGGACCCTCCTCCCTTTCAGTGTTGTCATACAATGCTTGCATGTAGACTGGTGCTAGAGGTATCCATGTTCTGTAGTGTCCTACTAGGCCCAGGAATGATCATCTGACTTGCTTGACACTAGTTGGCATCTTAGCTTGCAGTATGAATCTTTTCTTTCTCACTTTTGTTAGATGTCGGGTACCTTGGGTGTCCTAGGAAGATTACCACTTGCTTGACTAGCTGCAATTTCTCCTTCTGAGGCTCTGCAGTCTTGTTCTTCCAGAAACTTCACTAAGGACACTGCCCCTTCTTGGTACTTCTTTTAGTAGTGGTGGCAATCAGCAGTTCATTCACATCCTGTATTTAGCTGTGTGTTTTGTGGATAAATCACTTGGTGATATAGCCCCTCCACAGGGCTATCCTGGTCCAGTAGTATTGCTTACTTTCTTCTACAACTGGTACTGCAGGAATGAGTCAATACTGAACTTCTGTTCTAACTTGCTTCTAAATGGCTTTTTGTTCTTTCCTTTGATAAGTTGCTGGAAAGTTAAACTTCTGCTGGTGTGTACTGTATTCTCCTTGGATAAGCTTTAGTACATTGTGCTCCAGCAAAGTCACTGGACATGTACTCCGAGGTCAAGAACTGGGCTGGTATTGGTGACTGTAGTTCTTGCATCTCCTGTCCTTTTAAGAATTTCTGATATCATCAGTTCTTGTGGTATCTCCCTCTGCCGTCTTCTGCGTGTGCTGGCTACAGTATTCATTAGGCACAAACGTATTTCTCCAGTGGGCAAGGTGACTGTAATCATACCTTCTGCTGTTTCCTCTGGAGACATTATGTTTACTGGGGAGTACCTGAAGAAGCTTGTGCTTCATATTGGCAGAAGAAGCATCATTCATTTGTCTTCTGGAACTTTTTCTGTCTTGTTCCTTATTATTTGCTTTAAACCCCGGAGCTTCTGTTGCTTTAAATCATGGCATTATCTCTGTAATCTTGCCATGTAGTACTGACCACTTGTCAGATGTCTTTCTTTGTCCTTCTTAAAGCAGACTTCCTTTAGTCTCTAAACTTTCATGCGACCTTCATATTGTTTCTCAACTTTTCTTTTTCCAATCACCTCTCTTTATGATTCATTCATTATTCTTCATACTTTGTCCTTTCTTTACTTGCATATTCTTTCTCACTGCTGCTGGCATGTCATCTTCTTAGTCCAAGTCCACCCAGGCTGGTGTTCAACATAATGATGTTCATGCTGGGAGCTGTTGTTCCTCTTTGTCTTACTTTTCCTGTGAGAGATAGACTTTTATAGCAGCTTGTATTTCAGGTTACATCTTTGCTTTCTTGCAGGGGTAGGGCTTAACCTCCCAATCCAGTCGTTGCAATGGCCTGATCTGTAAGTAAACGTAGAGGAATCTGGTTGTGCATAAAAGCAGCTCTTGAAACCCTTGTGTCTTCTGTGGGTAAAGTCACTTTTATCAAACTGCCAGTGGTGACTGAGTACACTGTTGCCGACACAGGAGTTGCACACCCTCATATTCTATCATCTTGTGTGTGCTGCCTAACATATGGCTGATAAGAAACCTGCTGCCGTGCTTTTAAAACCTGTTCTAAATTTACTTAACAGGGTCTATATATATATATATATATATATATATATATATATATATATATACATACACATATATCATACACGTATTTACTAAAAGAATGCAGCGGGATTCTATTCCCTCATATCTGGCAACTTGTTTACAATTCCCAACACATTTGACTGACACCATGGTATGTAATGTTCTCAATCAATATGTTTGGAGCTGCCATGTCTAACTCATTTTTCCACCTGTACCAAAAACTGCATCACAAAACTTTTAGTATTTTAAATAACAATAATAAAGCACTGTAATAATGAGCACTATGCTTACTATCCTTCAGCTACCTGACAGCTGAGAAGGTCCGGGGTTCAAATCCCGGACGAGCGCTCATGTTACTGTTGGAGATAAGCCTCCTCTTATCAATTTCCTTCAATTGTCTGTTGTTACCCTTTGTTTACCAATCGATTGGGAATCCCAAAAAGCCGACACCACACGTCAGTTATGTCCAGCAAAATGAGACTCCCTTCACTTTATTTAGCATGACATTATATAGAGAAAAAGCTACTTGCATGAACACTTGATACACATCATATTTCAAAACAAACTGCATCTCTTCTCATAACTCCTCTCAGGGTGACATCCCCCTATGTGTCCTTCAGAGAAGTCTAAACACACAGAGACTGTCTAATAACATGTTTTCAAGAATTAAAGCTACGACCTTGCTTCACACAGAATGTACTAACTATGAAATGTCAGCATTATTATGATTAACTCAGAAAAGCATACTTCTACTTCACTATATCATGGCTGCTACTTAACAAAATGGCTGACATGCTTAAGCTATATACATCTATCTTCCTCACTTCTCTCCCCTCAGTCCCTCGTAGTAGAGAGTCTGTTGCCAGCAGAAGCTCTCTGAAAATAAAAAACCTAACTAAAATACTTTTTTATTAGCAAGCTCAGGAGAGCTCACTAAAAGCACCCAGCTCTGTCCGGGCACAGATTCTAACTGAGGTCTGGAGGAGGGGCATAGAGGGAGGAGCCAGTGCACACCAGATAGTACTGAATCTTTCTTTAGAGTGCCCAGTCTCCTGCGGAGCCCGCTATTCCCCATGGTCCTTACGGAGTCCCCAGCATCCACTAGGACGTCAGAGAAATAATGGAGAGGGAGAGAAGTTCCAACTACTGCATAAGCAGTCTACCAAGAATGACAGCAGACAAGCTAAGCTGAATGGGCTTCCATTCACACCAAGAGCTGTAAATCTTTCAAATGCAATTGCAATTTGCAGTAGATAAATTTTCCTGGTCTTAATCATGGTTTAAATTACCAGATTAGAACAGCCCTTAGCTCAGAGGATCATAGTTTCAATAGCCATGCCATCAAAGTCAACTGAGCAAAGTGCTGATGGAAAAATGGATCCTGATTGAGCAGATCTGGTCAGATGGAGGCAATCTGTAACCGTGCTGAGGGTGTCTGCATAATACGACTTCTTTGGCCAGTTTAGGACCACCATTATCACTTTAACTCTTTTGGCTGTCACCTTTTTTAACAAGCAAAGAAGCTGTGGAATTGTCAGGAACAGTTACACCAAGCCAAACTTCAATAGGCCGGTCACTGCATCTACCAGGATCTCATGGATGTTCCATATAGTAAGGCCTTGTGGTTCTGGTGGGAGGCCATCAAATTCACCTCCAGAAGACATTGTCAAGTTTGTCGAAGACCTTTTAATGAAGGGACCATTCTCCAGCATAAATGTGCACTGTTATGAAATCCGCTTTTCCATTCTCTAATTCTCTGATATCACCGTCCTGTTTCTTTCTGCCAAGTGAAAGCTCTTTGCTCTTTATTCCATTTCCATGAATCTGCACCTCCCTCCTTGGTGGTTCATGTATGCCAGCCAATTGGATTTTGAGTGGCCTACTGCAAAGGTAGAACTGAGTTTGTCTGAAAGCCACATGAACAGAACTTATCTCTAGGATTCAACACAAAAACAAAACCAGTGAGCTGCAGCGCTGGGTCTTAGATGTTAACTAATTGAATTTTACTCAAATTGTAAGTTAAATGAGTCTCCATTTATTGTATACGTGTCAGTCCTGCCGGTAATTAGTGGGCATCACATCTCGTAACTTGTCCCTAAAAAATAAACTTACATTAAAGTATCTTGTCACATTGACTGAAGGGTATCTTTAACACAGCTCTGGTCACAGACGCGTTTCAGTGGAAGACCTCCTTTCTCAAGATGTCTCAAGACGCGTTGATGCTGCAGTGTGGAGTGTGTTAAGAAGGACGTGGAGATCAGTGCCGGCCCCTAAGCCTGAGGCTGCTGCCGGACCAACCTTCTGAGACAGCCCGGGACTGTCTCGGACACAGTGCGCAGCCTCTTCAACGGGAGGGTACGATCCACCCTTATTTCACTGCTCACTTTTAATGTATTGTTTTAAATTTTTTATGCCTCTTGACTCTCCCCTTCTTTACCTTTACAACATCTCTGAGAGAATCTGTAGAGAAGCGTGAAATCTCTGATATATGCACGGAGAGGGGAACCTGACGTCATTGGTGACCAGAGCTGTGTTAAAGATACATTAAGTAAGTGTATTTTTAAGGGACAAGTTACCAGACGTGATGTCCGTTAATTACCAGCAGGACTGGCATGTATACAATAAATGGAGACTCATTGAACTTACATTTTGAGTCAAATTGAATTATTTAGTATCTAAAGGCCCGTACACACTGGTCGATGTATCGGCCGTTCTCTTGAACGGCCGATACATCGCGGGACCGTCGGCCAGTGTGTACGGGCGATACGTCTGTGAACTCCGTCGTTCACAGACGTATCGCTTCGGCCGCGCAGCACAGCCGACAGCCAATATATCTAACGATATATTGGCCCGTCGCTGTATGTGTACGGGGCGGTCGTCCGACCGCCCGTACACATGCTGCGGCGGCCGGCGGTGATTGACAGGTGAACTGGGCGGGCGCGAGCGGCCGGCCGCCCAGTTCATGACGTCAGTCCCCCGACGGATCGGGCTGTGTGTATGTACAGCACACTGCCCGATCCGTACATAGATATATCTGCAGATCAATTGATCTGCAGATATATCTAATAGTGTGTACCCACCTTTAGACCCAGTGCTGTGGCTTACTCGTTTTGTTTTTGTGTTGAGTACTAATTGGTGCAGTTGGTCACCCACAGTGAGACAGGTTCTGATTAAGCATAGGGAAAAGGGAACAGATTTCATTTTACGTATCTTTAGGATGTTTATTAGATTGATAAGATCCAAGATGAAATGGCATGCTCTTGGTCAGCCAGTGACCTGCTCAGTTCTTTACCTGAACCCTCTGACACTCTCTCTTCATTTGATCCCACAAATGAAGATGAAGTATCATCACTCTTCTCATCCTGCTTCTCTACTACCTCTCTTGATCCTTTACCCTCACAAATAAGTAAAGCTCTGTCTCCGGTGCTCATCCCTACATTACTAACATCTGTAATCTCTCTCTACTGGTATTTCTCCAGCAGGGTCCACAGGATAACATTGGGATATGATGACGTGACAGCGTATTTGCACCAATGGGTCAAAGCTTCCGGCCTCCCAGCATGCAATGGGCCACGTCCATATATCCCCGCCTCCTGTCTCAGGCAAATCAGTTTTTTGTTTGGTGCGGCAGGAGCCGGACCATGGTCAATGGGCTGCTGGTTTTTAGCAGCCATAAGCTTTTTATTTTATTTATGTAGTCTTATTATTTTTTTTGATCGATCTTGTCTAAAAAGCGTCTTAAACGTACCTTAGAAAGAGTCGCTCCAGCAACTCCCCGGCGGGTCGCAACAACGCTTACCCACGTGTACAGTGCTGTATAGGCGGGCGTCTGTGTAGGATGTACTAGCAAGTCCAGCAGACGTTACCAGGCTGTGGCCGGAGCACGGGGAGAAAGTAAGGCATCGGTTCCGCTTAGAGCGGGAACACAGACACAGCCGCACTGTTTTGGGAGGAGACTACCAAACAGTCGCTGATGCGGCTGCCACCTAGGGTGCACCAGCGCTAAGCCGTAGGGATCATAGGCTCCAGGGGTAGTATGAGGCCGCGATCCCTAGGGTTGATGTCAGCAGTGGGGAGTCAGACGCTCCCTTGGTCGTCCCTCCCCCCAGTACATGACCAGTTTCCTCCGAGTTTCCCGCCATGAACTGAGTTCCCGCTTCTGTCGTGAGACGCTGTGTATCTAAAAGGACTCAGTCGCAGCATAGGCGGCTGTGTGACTGGTGCGTCAGTGTTCACTTGGGCGTCTGTGTTCACTGTAGGTTCACAGGGCGAGTGTGTACACTATAAGCGTCTGGATCCACTCAGTGTTCGCTAGCATACTGATCGATCCTGGAAGCAGGGTGAAGTCTCCCTGTATCCCACTCTCCTGAGCCGGGTAATACAGCACTAAGGTGGTAATTCCGAGTTGATCGCTCGCTAGCAGTTTTTTGCAGCTGTGCAAACGCTATGCCGCCTCCCACTGAAGTGCGAATGAAAGGATCGCAGAGCGGCTACAAAGTTTTTTTGTGCAGTTTCAGAGTAGCTCAAAACCTACTCAGCGCTTGCGATCACAACTATTCAGTTTCTGTTTTGACGTCACAAACACGCCTTGCGTTCGCCCAGCCACGCCTGTGTTTTTCCTGGCACGCCTGCGTTTAAAAAAAAAAAACAATCAGTTGACACCCAGAAACGCCCTCTTCATGTCAATCACTCTGCGGCCACCAGTGCGACTGAAAAGCTTCGCTAGACCCTGTGTGAAACTACATCATTCGTTGTAATAGTACGTCGCGCGTGCCCATTGCACCGCATGTGCAGAAGTGCCGGGTTTTTTTCCTCATCGCTGCACAGCGAATGAATGCAGCTAGCGATCAACTCGGAATGACCCCCTAAGTCTCAATCTACCTTTGAGTACGAATAGTTAGATAAGTGCTTGATGCATATGAGTCTGTAAACTATTGCTGCTGTTTTCTTTCGCTGTGCGACTGAATATGGTTAAAACTCCTATATAAGGTAATGCAGTAATAGGTTTCTCCTACATACTTGAAATGTATTTGTAGTTGATTATGTGCTCATATTGCTTATTATACTAATGTATAACCTGTGACTGATTGCTGGTGTGATTGCTGAGTTTACTATAATTCTGTCAGTTTTTGTGTTTTCCGATCCTCAATGCTGGTGCAAAGCAGGGTAGGGTCGGATTGTGTGTCACTTTTTAACAAATTTTAAAGTGATTACAGTCACAAATTGTGTAGTAACTGTACAATAATTTAGCATGTCTAATAGCGGCAAGGGTGAGAACAATACACTTTCCACAGCAGCACCAACACTCATTTCATATTTGTCTTGCAAAGCTGGGTTAACCTCTCAGGATCTGGTTCAAAATGGATTATGTGCAAATTGTTTTAGCATTCACCGAAGCCTCTTAAATAATCTGAGGCAAGCAAAAGTTCAGGTTGAACCCCCTGGGGCTACTTTTGCACAGACATTATGCAGTATAGCTGAGCGGATAATGCCAGCTCCTATACCAGGGATAGGTTACCTTTTTAACCCTTACATGCAACATTGCTCCTGGGGTTTATCACATCCAGAGGGGTGTGGTCTTTAGAGAAAAAGACAAAAACAACTATGTATCTTTTCCAGGGCACAGGAAAAGATACATAGATGCTTTTGTCTTTTTCTCTAAAGACCACACCCCTCTCTATAGTTTTTTGAACAATCTTTTGGGAGCACCACCAACTTATTGCTGAATCTATTATGTTTAGTAGGCTTAATGTTGGCTATATAATAATTTAACAGAGAATACTATATTATTATACTATATCCTGTGCAGATTTATACCCTTCTAGCAAGTTTATCACATCTAGCACAGGAATTGGCAGCCTCTCAACAAAAAGCAGGCTGAAAGGCCAGTGGTAAGTAAACCACATAGACATGATACAACATCTTCACAGTCTACACGTTTCAGATGAGGACTCGTCGTAGGATGAGGACTCATCGCACTTCGGGTTTGCATACAGACGAGAAGGAAGGCCTCAGCTCAGTGGACATACCTGAGCTAATTAGTACTATGGAAGCTATTCTATCCTTAGAAGAGGCAGCAGAGCCTTTGTTAAAAAGTATGGCACCTGTGTTTAAACGTCCCAAAACAGTTAGGACTGTGTTTCCTGGGTCAGATCAGCTGACTGAAATTATGCAAGAGGTTTGGGTTACACCCAGTAAGAAGTTAGAACTCCAAGGAATTCCAATTATCCTCTTCTGGCTGGGGACTGTTTAAAAAGGGAGGTGGCTCCCAAAGTAGATACACATGTCATTAGATTAGTGCGAAAATCTACATTACCTCTGCCTTCAACATCAAAAATAAATGATGTCACGGATAGGAGAGTCGATGGTTTTCTAAAAAAAACATTTTTTCCTTGTCTTGGGCAATCATAAGACCAGCCATGGCTTCAGCCTGGATGGACCTTTCAATTAAATCTGGAGAGCAAAAATCCCATATTGTACACAGACAGGCGACAATGTTTATGGAAGCGGCCTTGGATATGGGTACAATTGACTCTCGAGCATCAGCTTCAGCAGTAGCAGCTTGCAGAGCGGTTTGGCTACATACATGGAAAGCTGACTCAGAATCCAGGAAGGTTCTGGAGTCTTAGTTTTTTTGCTGGAGATATTCTTTTTGGTAAAGCATTTAACAGTATTTTGGAGTCAGAAGCAGACTCCCAAGAAAGTGAAGTTTCCTTCCACACAAAAAGGTTGATGGCAAACAGTTCCAATCCAACAGGTCTAGTAAGACTAAAAAGCATTGGACTACCGGAGGACCGGCTCCAAATCAGAAGATAAGCCATCAGCCTGATGGTGCGGGCCTCCACCAGGGTGGGAAGACGACTTCTTCAGATTGCACAGATTTGGTAGCAGTCTACCACAGATGCCTGGGTGCAAGAAGTGGTATTTCACGGTTATGCATTTGCTTTTAAGAAACACCCTCCTCAAAGGTTTTTTGTACCAGCCCATCTTCAGTGGAAATGAAGGCCAAGGCTTTGCAAGAGGCAGTTCAGCAGTTGCTTTAGTCAGGAGTGATAATTCCAGTTCCTCCTGCACAACGAGGAAAGGGTTAATTCTCTTATGTCCTAGAGGATGCTGGGGTCCACATTAGTACCATGGGGTATAGATGGGTCCACCAGGAGCCATTGGCACTTTAAGAGTTTGAGAGTGTGGGCTGGCTCCTCCCTCTATGCCCCTCCTACCAGACTCAGTTTAGAAAATGTGCCCGGAGGAGCCGGTCACAGCTAGGGGAGCGCTACAGAGCTTTTCTAGTAAAGTTTAACTTAGAGTTTTTTATTTTACAAGGAGGCTGCTGCCAACAGCCTCCCTGCAGCGAGGGACTAAGGGGGGAGCAGTGTCCGCCCTGCGGGGTCTGAGCCACTGTCTCCGCTGACTGGACACTGAGCTCCAGAGGAGTCTGATCGTTCTCTGCCACAGGGGACTGCTCGCCCCAGCAGCATGTCGCCAACCCCTTACAGAGCAGAAGAAGTGGTGAGTGAGACACCGACCTCCCTAGCAAGCGGTGGGCCGGTGTGAAGATGGCGGCAGTGGGGAGGGGAAGGCTCAGCGGTACATGGTGCGGGCGCCCTGGGCCAGCGCTTACCCCCTACACTGCTCCAGAAGCCTGTCAGGGTCCTCGGATCTCAGCCAGCACTAATTCCTCAGGCCAGTATAATCCATGAAGAGTGGGAAGACAGCGCCACTAAGGGGGCGGAGCTTCTCCTCAGAGCGGACCCAGCAGCGTTTCAGCGCCATTTTCCTGCCTGCACAGCGCTGAAGGAAGAACAGGTCCCTCCACAGCAACTCCAGCTATCTGTACACGGTACCAGGGGGTTGTAGAAGGGGGGGGTGAGGCTGTAATTAGACTGTGTGTCCTATTAAGGTGCACAATCAGCGCTGACACAGGGCTTTGCTAAAAGCGCTGTGTGTGGGTTGGCTCCAATCTCTGTGTCTCTCTTGCCATTCTTGGGGGGGAAACTCTGTCTGCCCTCACATGCGTGTGTGTGTGTGTGTGTGTGTGTGTGTGTGTGTGTGTGTGTGTGTGTGTGTGTGTGTGTGTGGAGTGTTTGGTGGTCTCCTTTAGCCATGTCCAGGGACACTGTGTCATATGCTGCAAAGGATTTATCCTTCCAAGATGATCCCATTCCATGTAATCAGGGTAGCACTGGTTTAGCACAGATACCAGCAAGGGAGCCTGAGTGGTTTGCCTCTATCAAATCTTGGATTTCTCAGATTTCTGACAGGGTTGCAAGTAATGAATCTGCAACCCAGGTATTACAGAGCTCTATGGCAGTATGGCCGGTTTCTGGTACCTCAGGACGCCCTGCTATATACCCCCACAAACGTGCGCTTGTGCATGTCACACAAGATGACACGGATACCGATTCTGAGACCACAGACGGTGATGGGGATGTGTTGTGGGGGTCCGCATCTCTTGCAAAAGGGGTGCAATTGTTGATAGAGCCTATCAGGGATGTGTTGAATGTTAATGATACCACACCTGAGCAGGTTGAGGAGGCATTTTTCACTGGAACAAAAAAAAAGCCTCGCTAACCTTCCCTTCGTCAAAGGAATTGAATGCTATATTTGAAAAAATAGGATTTTGGTACTTACCAGGTAAATCCTTTTCTTTGAATCCATAGGGGGCACTGGAGTACTCTAGGGATATGGACGGTTCCACAGGAACTAGGCACTGAATAGTTAAACTTTGACTATACCTCCCCTCCATATCCCAGAGTACCTCAGTGTTTTTTTACTGAGCCGAACTGGAGCTATAGAGGTTGACAATGGAGAAATACATATAACCAAAAACGGACAACAATAAAGTTGACACAAAACGAAACTGACAACTAACAGTTGACACCAACCCGATAGAATTTCTAATTTGAAACAGTCGGTAAGAGTGTGTTACCATAAAATTCCCTGCACTTACCACAACCAAGTAAACAACTGCTCTGGGTGGGCGTCCAGTGCCCCCTATGGATTCAAAGAAAAGGATTTACCTGGTAAGTACCAAAATCCTATTTTCTTTTTCATCCACTAGGGGTCACTGGAGTACTCTAGGGACGTACCAAAGTTTCCCCCCTGGGCGGGAGAGCGGTCTGGCACTTGTAACACTAGACGGCCAAAGCTAGATGCTGATGCCGCAAAAGTATCAAACCTGTAAAAGCGCACAAACATGTGCACTGAAGACCATGTAGCTGCACTGCAAAGCTGTGTCGTAGAACTCCACGACCAGCTGCCCATGACATTCCCGGAGAACGTGTGGAATGAGCTGTTACTGATGTAGGCGGCTGTAACCTAACATGAAGGTAAGCCTGACGTATGGTCAGTTTTATCCATCTGGATAGGGTCTGCTTAGAAGGTGGCCAACCCATCTTGGCCGCATCATAGAGAATAACAACGTATACGTCTTAGGAACTGTAGACATTCGGAATACATAAACTCGTAATGTGCGTACCACAACCAAAATTCCAGAATCTCCTGTTAACACAGGAACTACTATTGGATGATTGATGTGAAAAGAGGACCCTACTTTTGGCAGGAAAGCGGGATTCGTCTAAAATTCCGTTCTGTCATTATGAAACACTAAATACGGTGGCTTGCATGACAAGGCACCCAAAACTGAAACCCGCCCTGCCGAAGCTAAGGCTAGGAGAGAAATTGTTTCCCAAGTGAGAAACTTAATATCCACTTGTTGTAAGGGTTCGAAACAAAAAGACTATAAGAAATCTAAACCCAGATTCAAGTCCCATGGCGCAGTAAGTGGAGTGAAATGGAGGCTGTACTTTGAGGACACCCTGCATAAAGGTGTGTACCGACGGCAATAGAGCCAATCTTCTTTGAAAATAAATTGACAACGCAGATATCTGCACCTTTAGTGTGGATAAACGCCGACCTCCATCTAACCCCATCTGTAGACATAACAAAAGACGGGATAACTTGAAAGATGATGTCGGAAACTTCCGAACTTCATACCAACCTATATAGGCACGCCAAATTCTGTAATAATGAGCTGCCGTAACAGGCTTCCTAGCTCGTAACATGGTTGGTATAACATATTCTGGAATGCCCTCTCTTTTTAAGAGGGCTGTCTCAACAGCCACTCCATCAAACGCAGCCGCGCTAAATCGGAGAAAAAGAACGGACCCTGTTGTAACAGGTCCGGACGCAGTGGGAGCTGCCAAGTAACGTCCGCGAGTAGACCGCGGAGATCCGAAAACCAAGCTCTCCGAGGCCAATGAGGCGCCACTAGTATGACTGTGACGGACTCTCTTTTGATCCGTATTAGCAACAGAGGGAGCAGCGGAAAACGGTGGAAACAGATACACGAGACTGTATGGCCACTTGATTGTGAGAGCATCCACCGCCACTGCCTTTGGATCTCTCGTTCTGGACACGTACTGGGGCATTTGATAATTGTGGCGAGATGCCATCAGGTCCACTTGCGGGTAACCCTACTTCTGGACCAGCATGTGAAACACTTCTGGATTTAATGCACATCCTGGATAAAAATCCCGGCAGCTGAGATAATCCGCATCTCAGTTGTCCACTCCCGGAATGAATACTGCCAACAAAATCACCTCGGCCCAATTGAGGACTCGAACTACTTCCCGCATTGCCATGCGGCTTTTCGTTCCTCCTTGTTTGTTGATGTATGCGACCACCGTCGCATTGTCTGACTGCACCTGAACAGCCTGAGCCTGCAGCATGTGCACTGCTTGTCGTAGCGCATTGTAAATTGCCCGGAGTTCCAGGACATTTATAGGCAGCAATCTTTCGTGATCCGCCCAGAGACCCTGGAGCTGAAAATTTTGAACTACAGCTCCCCAACCTCTGAGACTCACGTCCGCCGTGAGAATTATCCAATTCCAGGCGCCGAACCGTTTCCCTGCGGTTAGATAATGTACTTTGAGCCACCAGAGTAGAGACACCCTGGCCCTTGGAGACCACTTCACGCTGCGGTGAATCTGCAGAAGCGAGCCCGACCATTGTTTTTGGCATGCATTGCAGGCAGACACTGTACTCGTTAGGCCACAGCCAACCATTGCGAGTACATCCAGTTAAAAAGGACGTGAGTGAAGTCTTCCGAACTGAAGCGCTTCAAAAGCCGCCACAATTGTGTCTAATAGGCGAATGTACAAATGAACCGAGACTGTGCGAGGCTTGAAATCGTTGAGACGGAATCATTCAGGAATTCGCGTAGACAATGGTAGGAAATCAGATTTCCCCCCCCACTCGGTCTGCGATCTATTCTCGTTTGGAACGTAGCCAAAGTGGACGTTGTGCGCCACTAACGAAGCTGAGACGCAAGAACCAACTGCCAACTTCACAGAAGCTGTAGGCAGCAATAAGTGTAAGGTGGTCTTTATTTAGGGCAAACCTGAACTGGAGCGCCCTGCCACTACAGCCTTGTTACCTCAAACCTTTACCAAAGCAGGGCGAAGCAACAGCCCTACTGCTGTGTAGGGTACACTCCGATAGGTAGTTAAACGCCCAATAATTGCAATTGTCTCTCATTGGAAATTGTTCAGCCTTCGCTGAGAACCTGACGTACTGGCCTGGTGCTATGAGGGCTGGCGGCGAATCGACCGCAACAATCTAGCTGAAACAGTAAATTTTTCCCTCTCAGGCAGTACATGCGCCCGCATTCCCCCCAAAGAGGACCGGTAAGGGTCTGTCTGCGCAGTCGAATTTGTCCGACACACTGTGTGACCGACTCTGCAGCGAAGCTGCTTGTTTGATTATGCATTCGACTTAGTGATCATGTACCCCGACCAGTAAGTACACCACGGAAGTAATCTGTGTATAAGCCTGCATTACCGTGCATGTGGTTTCCAGCAATAGTGAATCTTCCTGTAGAGACATGCTGTCAAAAACAATTAATAAATTAAATTCCTAACAACCCCCCGCTCCCCCAGAGGCTGAGTGTTGTAGGGCAGCAACCTCCAGCAAAGACCCAGGAAGTAACGTAAAAAATAAATAAATGGTGTCCTACCATGTTTTTTTTTATTTTTTATTATATATATATATATATATATATTACACCTGTTAAACCAGGATCTGAACCAGTGTCCATGCAATCACAATGTTCACTGTGGGCGGGAAGCCTAACCCCTTGGCTACAGAGCCACCTGTAAAAATAATAAGCAAAAGCTGCTGTTTAAACATCAACTCTGGTGATGAAATGGTTGCTGTAGTGACTTGCAATCCAGATGGTACCTGAACCCACAATCCCTGGTTTAGGAGGGCAGTGTCCTATCCATTAGGCCACTGGGGATCTGGGGAGGTGAGGCCTGAACTCACAATGTTTGCAGTGCTCAACAGATACTGTTTAATAAGCACTGTGTGCCGACCAATTGCGCCACTGTAGTCTTGCCAAAATAGATTTTTAATGTCAGCATATTATATATATACATATATACACATATACAACCATGTATATTCACACATACTCAGACCTTATAAATATATATATATATTTCATAGATGCATACATACACACATATATATTATATACCCATATACATATATCCAGATATATCCTGATTCAGAAGTATAATAATTCTTAGAAGTCTGAAACTAAATGTGACCACTCACAGGCTTAAAGACCTGAGAAGTCTGCTGCTTAACCGCAGCTTAGTTAATGGGTCCCGAATCCAGTGTGGTGTGGCTGTAGATTTAAAAATACCTACAGCACCTTGTATTCCCAGGTGGCTAACCAGGCCCAACACTGCTCAGCCTCCAAGATCAGATGAGATCGGGCGTATCCAATTGTGGTGTGGCTAAGTGAATTAAGCAAAGCTGCTGCAGGTGAGCCTGAACTCACAATGCTTGCAGTGCTCCACAGATACTGTTTTATAATCACCATGTGCTGACCAATTGTATAACACATCTTACTTTACAACAGTGAACAAAGCCAGTATTTGGCTGACCACAGCCATGATTCAAATTTGCAGTCTTTGGGATAATATCATTATAAACAGTTATGATAAGAATAATAGTCTTTGCTGGTGTCTTACTCATTATACCGACAGACAATACAAAATACAACTTGCGCGACTCAGTAAATAGCACTAAGGTGTCTTTACAAATATATATCTGTCCAAGTGCAGTACACGTCAGCAATATGCCTGGTTCCAAATTCCCCTTAACACCCCTGCGCCTTCAATGGAGGAGAGATGTAATACAGGAAATTCTGGAAAAACAACAGGAAAAATGGTTAAATATGCAGACTTATAATTATGTAAGCAGATTTAATAAACATACTATGTTGCATTCAACCCTGCACATATATGAGCAACATGTATCCTGTTTAACAAAGACTTAATAGCCCATTGTAATACATATGCAGCGCTGCTGTATTCTAGTAAACATACTTCTTTTATCAACAAGAGTTGAATCATGAGATTTTATCCAGTGACCCTGACATTTCTGTGTGCAGGGAACATCACTGTGGCATCAAAGTTACTCACATTTGTGTGCCCCCCCCCCCCCCCGTGCTCCGTGTATACATGGAGCCGGGCTATGGTGGAGAGGGAGCCGGAAGCGGCATCGAGGGCCGGGGAGCGCGCTGCATAGAGCTGTGGAGCGGCCTATGCATAAATCAACGTGGCCGGCGCGGCTCAGAGCGGCAGGGGACACAGCATAAACAGCAGCGCTGGAAGCGGCGGCGGGCGGCTGAAGGCAGCGGCCAGCGGCCACACACACACACACAGTGTCCCACACAGCAGGGCGGCAGCGTGAGCTGACCGCCCCGTTCAACATACCTGGACCCTGTGGTGAGGGCAATGACGGGGCTTCTCTGTAAGCACTGTCAGCCTTTTACTGCAGGTGACCTGCACGTGGTAGTGAGGGAGCTCTTCTAGAGAGGTCCGACACCCACAGCTGCTTCAGCAGCTTTCCTATCCCAGACCCTCGCCTTCTTGGAAGGGGGAAAGGGATTCCAAAAAAAATAATAAAAAAATTCAGTAATTGTGGATCAACTTCCACAAGCCTAGTCTCGGTGAGCACCGAAAAAACACTGAGGTACTCTGGGATATGGAGGGGAGGTATAGTCAAAGTTTAACTATTCAGTGCCTAATTCCTGTGGAACCGTCCATATCCCTAGAGTACTCCAGTGACCCCTAGTGGATGAAAAAGAAAGCATGGGTAAACCCTGAAAAAAATTCCAGGTCCCTAAAAGGGTCCAGGTGGCGTTTCCTTTCCCTGAGGAGGATAGGAAAAAATGGGAAAACCCGCCGATTGTTGACGCATCTGTGTCCAGACTCTCAAAGAAGGTGGTTTTGCCTGTTCCAGGATCTACCGCCTTAAAGGAGCCGGCTGATAGAAAAATTGATAACACGCTTAAATCAATGTACACTGCTTCAGGGACCATATTACGTCCCACTATTGCTACCGCATGGATTGCAAAGGCAATAGTAAAGTGATCAGCTACCTTACTTGAGGATTTGGATACGATGGATAGGGATGATGTTGCATTATATTTACGCAATATACATGATTCAGCAGGTTTTATGGTAGAATCCATGAAAGACCTGGGTTCCATGACTGCGGGAATATCTTCTATGTCTGTTTCAGCTCGTCGGGGACTGTGGCTGCGCCAGTGGTCGGCCGACGCGGAATCCAGAAAAAGTGTGGAGTCCCTACCCTATACAGGTCAGGCTCTCTTTGGGGAAGCTCTAGACGCGTGGCTATCCACGGCTACAGTGGGTAAGTCTCTGTTTCTTCCCTCAGCAGCACATGCTCCGAAGAAATCCTTCTCTTCATCTGCAACTCAGTCCTTTCGGCCTAACAAGCCTAGAAAGGCCAGAACGTCCAATACCTTCTTTAAGGGAGGTCGAGTTAAGTCCAAGAAACCTGCAGCTGCAGGTTCCCAGGATCAAAAGCCTGCTTCAGGTACGCCAAAGTCCTCTGCATGACAGTGGACCGTGTGGCCTGGAGGTGGGGCCAGTGGGAATGAGACTCAGACACTTCAGTCTGGATCCCTGGGTGATAGATATTGCATCCCAGGGATACAGGCTGGAATTTCAAAGTCTCCCTCCTCATCGCTTTTTCAAATCAGGCTTGCCAGCTCTGTTGGCAGACAGCACTGTACTACAAGACGCTGTCCAAAAACTGGTGGAGGCACAGGTCATTGTGCCAGTACCACCTCACATGCAGGACAAAGGTTACTATTCAAACCTTTTTGTGGTACCAAAACCGGATGGTTCGGTCAGGCCCATTCTGAACCTAAAATCCATGAACCCCATTCTAAAGGAGTTCAAGTTCAAGATGGAGTCTCTCAGGGCGGTGATATCAGGTCTGGAAGAGGGGAAATTCCTGGTATCACTGGTTATCAAGGATGTGTACCTCTACATTCCGATCTGGCTGCCACATCAGGCTTATCTACGTTTTTCATTGCTGGACTGTCATTTCCAGTTCCAGGCCCTGCCATTCGCCCTATCCACAGCACCAAGGGTGTTTACCAAGGTGATGGCAGAAATTATGGTTCTCCGCAGCAAACAGGGTGTGAACATCATTCCATATCTGGACGATCTGCTGATAAAGGCATCGTCCAGGGAGAAGCTGCTGCAATCCATTGTTCTCACAACACGCCTCCTCAGGAGTCATGGTTGGATTCTGAACCTTCCAAAGTCACATTTGGAACCAACCCAGAGGTTGTCCTTTCTGGGAATGATCCTGGATACAGAAGTGCAGAAGGTGTTTCTTCCGCAGGAAAAGGCGTTGGTGATACAAGCTATGGTCCGGGATGTCCTGAAGCCAGCCCGGGTGTCGGTTCATCAATGCATTCGCCTATTGGGAAAGATGGTGGCCTCTTATGAGGCTCTCCAGTACGGGAGGTACCACGCTCGGACCTTCCAACTGGATCTCCTGTACAAGTGGTCAGGATCTCATCTCCACATGCACCAGAGAATTCGTCTGTCGCCAAAGGCCAGGATTTCACTCCTTTGGTGGCTCCAATTGCCTCACCTTCTGGTGGGCCGCAGGTTCGGAATTCAGGACTGGGTCCTTCTAACCACGAATGCGAGCCTTCGGGGCTGGGGAGCAGTCACTCAAGGAGTGACCTTCCAAGGACAGTGGTCAAGCCTGGATGCCGGCCTGCCCATCAACATCCTCGAACTAAGAGCCGTCTACAACGGTCTTCAGGCGGCCCCTCTTCTAAGAAGTCGGGCCATTCAAGTGCAGTCGGACAACGTAACAACCCTGGCTTACATAAACCGACAAGGCGGAACAAAGAGCAGAGCGGCAATGTCAGAGGTGACAAGAATACTCCTCTGGACAGAGAAGCACGCGTTGGCGCTATCAGCCATCTTCATTCCGGGAGTAGACAACTGGGAGGCAGACTTCCTCAGCAGACATGATCTACATCCAGGGGAGTGGGGTCTCCATCCGGAGGTGTTCAAGGAAATAACACGTCTTTGGGGATTACCCCAAATAGATATGATGGCCTCTCGTCTCAACCAGAAGCTTCTGCGTTATTGTTCCAGGTCGAGGGACCCACAGGCAGTGGCAGTGGACGCCCTGGTGTCTCTGTGGGTGTTCCAGTCAGTGTACATGTTTCCACCACTCCCACTCATCCCAAGAATCCATAAGGAGAACAAGGGTTCAAGCGATCCTTATTGCCCCAGACTGGCCTAGAAGGGCTTGGTACGCGGACCTTCTGAATCTACTGCAAGAAGATCCGAGGCCTTTTCCTCTTCGGGAGGACCTGCTGCAACAGGGGCTGTTTGCCTATCAAGACTTACCACGGCTACGTTTGACGGCATGGAAGTTGAGCGCCTGATACTTGCTCGGAAGGGAATTCCGAAGAAGGTCATTCCTACCCTGATACAGGCTAGGAAAGGGGTAACGTCTAAACATTACCATCGTATTTGGAAGAAATATGTCTCTTGGTGTGAATTTAAGAAGTTTCCTACGGTGGAGTTTCAACTCAGACGTTTTCTCCTTTTCCTGCAAGCAGGTGTGGATATGGGCCTGAGGTTAGGGTCTGTGAAAGGTCCAGATTTCGGCCCTGTCCATTTTCTTTCAGAAACAATTGGCTGCCCTCCCTGAGGTTCAGAATGTTTTGAAGGGAGTTCTGCACATCAAACCTCCCTTTGTACCGCCTACGGTGCCTTGGGACCTTAATATGGTGTTGCAGTTCCTCCAGTCGGATTGGTTTGAGCCTCTACAGGAGGGTGAGGTCAAATTTCTTACATGGAAGGCAGTCACGTTGTTGGCCTAGACGTGTGTCCGAATTGGGGGCTTTATCCTGTAAAAGCCCTTACTTGATCTTCCACGAAGATAGAGCTGAGCTCCGGACACGTCAGCAGTTTCTTCCAAAGGTTGTGTCAGCATTTCATATCAACCAACCTATTGTGGTGCCAGTGGCTACTGACTCCTCATATACATCAAAGTCCTTGGATGTTGTAAGGGCTCTGAAGATATATGTGAAGAGAACTTCTCGTCACAGAAAGTCGGACTCTCGGTTTGTCCTATATGATCCCAAGAAAATTGGGTGTCCTGCTTCTAAGCAGACTATTTCTCGATGGATTAGGTTCACTATCCAGCACGCTTATTCTACGGCAGAACTGCCGTGCCCAAAATCTGTTAAGGCCCCACTCTACTCGTAAGGTGGGGTCTTCCTGGGCGGCTGCCCGGGGTGTCACGGCGTTACAACTTTGCTGAGCTGCAACTTGGTCTGGGTCGAACACGTTTGCAAAGTTCTACAAGTTCGATACTTTGGCCTCTGATGATCTGAAGTTCAGTAAATCAGTTTTGCAGGAGCCTCCGTGCTCTCCCTCCCGTTCTGGGAGCTTTGGTACATCCCCATGGTACTAATGTGGACCCCAGCATTCTCTAGGACATAAGAGAAAATAGGATTTTGGTTACCTACCGGTAAATTATTTTCTCGTAGTCTGTAGAGGATGCTGGGCACCCGCCCAGCGCTTCATTTTCCTGCAAACGTTATTTGGTTCAGTACAACTTCGTTTTAGTTGAGTACTGCATTGTTACTTGGTAAGTAATGTTTCAGCAGTTGCTGAGTGTTCAAGCTTCGTTGGCTTGACGTGCCTTGTATGTGTGAGCTGGTATGAATCTCACCACTATCTGTGTATAATCCTTCTCTCGAAGATGTCCGTCTCCTCGGGCACAGTTTCTAGACTGAGTCTGGTAGGAGGGGCATAGAGGGAGGAGCCAGCCCACACTCTCAAACTCTTAAAGTGCCAATGGATCCTGGTGGACCCGTCTATACCCCATGGTACTAATGTGGACCCCAGCATCCTCTACGGACTACGAGAAAAGGATTTACCGGTAGGTAACTAAAATCCTATTTACAGCCTGGTTCTAGTCCAGAAGCCAAGTGGGTCGTTCCGGCCCATACTCAATCTCAAAGTGCTGAACTAATACGTTGGGGTGCCTCGGGTTCATATGGAGACTTAACGTTCCATTATTTTGGCCATGGAGCTGGAGGATTTTATGGAGGCTTACCTACATGTGCTTATAGCACTGTTATAGCAGCGCTATATTAAGTGGCTATCCTCCAGCAGCATTTTTCAGTTCAGGTCCTAACATTTGAACTGGCCACAGCTCCCAGAGTATTCATCAAAATGATGGTGGTAAGGGCATCTTATCTCCGTCAGCAGGGGATAAGGATTTTTCCATACTTTAACGACTTAATAATCCTGGCACAGTCTCAGGAATGGCTTCAGTGTCGTTTGCAACAGACAATAGCTTGTTTGCAGTGACACGATTGGCTCATAAATTGGGCAAAGTTGTCTCTGGTTCCGTCACAATGGATGACTCACTTGGCTGTGTTGAAATCAGGTATTCAGAGAGTAATTTTACCTCTGAACAAAATATCCTAAATTCATTCAAGAGTTGCAACAGTCAAATAGTCATTTACGCGGCAATGCGTGTGATGGGATTGATAGTGTAGATATTCGGCATCATGAAGTATACTCAGTTCCACTCGAGACATCTGCAACACCTGATCTTTTCCAAGTGGAATGGTTTTCATCAGACAATAAGAGCGCAGATTATGGTCTTTCCTCTGGAAGTAAGGAGGTCAATAGCCTGGTGGCTACAGACGTCCTATCTGGACAAAGGGAGACTCCTTTTGGATATCAGATTGGGAAACTCTGACAACAGATGCCAGCCTCAGGGCTGGGGAGCAGTGTCAGGAAGGAGTTGTTTCCAGGGGCAGAGGACCAAGGAAGAAAGTTACCTGACAATAAATATATTGTAACTTCGGGCCATATATTTGGCATTTATTCAGGCAAAGAACATCCTTCAGGGGAAACCAGTTCAAATCCGCTCGGACAATGCAATGGCAGAAGCGTACCTAAACCATCAGGGAGGAATTATCAGACAAAAACACCATGAAGAAGGTAAGTCACACGTTAAGGTGGACAGAACTTCATTATCCAGCCTTGTCCGCCGTATTCATTCCTGGAGTCCTAAACTGGGAAGCGGAGTTTCTCAGTAGACACGCCATTCATGCATGAAAGGCCTTTACATCCCAAGGTCTTACAAACTCTGGTAGACAATGGGGGTTACCGGAGATAGATCTCATGACGTCCGTCAGAACATCAAAGTTTCTCTAGCATCCATAAGGGATATTGGGGAGACTTAGTACAATGGGGTATAGACTAAAGGAGCCGGTGCACTTTCAATTTCTTCACCGGGTGTGCTGGCTCCTCCCCTCTATGCCCCCTCCCACAGGCAGTTTAGTAAAAAGTGCCCTTAGGAGAGGATGCACATCTCTGCAGCTCCAGAGAGTTTTCTTCTGTTTATTTTAAATCTTTGTTATTTTCAGTATGCTGTTTGGGCAACAGCATACCTTCACCGCGGGAGTTGGGGGGGATCGGTCACCGTCCTTGCGAGGTGTCAGAGCCATTTCCCTGCTGCAAGACTGCCGTCCTGAGAGGTTGGTTGTTCAGCGGGGCACTGCGCCTTAGCTGTCGCAATCGCAGCACGCCGCACACCCCTAACATTTGCCTGAAGGTGACGACAGTGGTGAGTACAAACTTTGGGCCCCCCTAGGGGGGTCCCCTGTTTCAAAGTGCGGCTAACACACGGGAGGAATACAGGACCCTCCTGGGGGGACCCGCTATAGCCCCCTGTGTAAACTGGCTAGCAATGGTTTAAACTAGCAGTTGTGTGATATTTTTAAGCACTTTGGGAGACATTGGCAGTATAAATAAACTCTGTAGCTCCGGCGCCATTGGGGGGCGGAGCTACTTCAGAGCGGGACCAGCGGCATTTTGGCGCCTTCCTATGCTTACTGCAGCAGCAGCAGCAGCAAGCACACACAGCTCCTCCTGACACTCAAGACACTCTGGAAAACTGGTACAGGATGTAGCAAAGTGGGAGAGCCGCTATTGTACACAATCTGTGTCAAATAAAGGACAGTAATCATAGGTTTTCACTGTGATATAACAAGCTGACTGCCTCACTGGGGCTGTGTAGCTGGGGTGTGCTGGTCTCCTCTCTCTCTTTCTATCTCCCTCTCACATACAGTAGGGGCAGGCTTGCTGAGTATTACTGTCTGTGTGTATGTAACTGTGATTTACTGTGAACATGGGTAAGCACAAACTGTGCAGTGTATGCCACACCAGACTCTCTCCCTTATAAACTGATTCTGTATCATGTGAACAATGCAGTCAATATTCACAACTTAGTGAGGGGGCTGGGGGAGAGAGTCAAGAGCCTTCCTGGCTAGGTGCCATTAAAAATATGATGTCTGATATGTCACCACAACTCACTGCTAATGCTCAAAAAACTCAGCTACTACAGCAGCCTGTTGCAGACCTGGCTGTCAGGGCTGATGTTACACAACCCCCCCCCCCCCTTCCCCTCTAACTCAGCTTTTGTGGTTTACCTGCCTTACTCTCTGACTCAGATGAAGAAATACAGGAGGATGGGAGGACTTGGATCCCGTTAGTGGGGATTCCACTTCTGCTCAGGGTATTGAACCCCTCATTCTGGCTATACGGGATGTGTTAAAACTCCCTCTAGAGGACGCTGCACCACAGCAGTCATTTTTCTTTACACAGAACAAGCCTAATGTCACTTTCCCTGATTCTGCAGAGTTAGATGACCTATTTAAGTTTGCCTGGAAAAATCCAGACAAAAAATATCAAGTGTCAAAAAGATTTTTGTTCACATTCCCATTTGCTCCTGAAGGTAGGAAATTCTGGGAAGAACCCCCGGGGGTTGATGTATCAGTCTCTCAACTGTCTAAAAAGGTAGTGCTGCCTGCCCCGGGCACCTTTACCATGAAGAACCCTGGGGACGGAAATATATAGACTACATTAAAGTCTACACAGTAGCAGGTATATCGCAAAGGCCAGTCATAGCAGGTTGCTGGATGACCCATGCCATTCATACATGGGCTACTCAAATTCACTACGGTAACTCTCCTGAAGCACATTCAGGACACTGCACGCATCCTGTGTGACACTCTCAAGGAAATAGGCAATATCAATGCTAGGACCTCAGCCATGGCAGTGTCAGCGCGCAGGGCCTTGTGGTTGCGTCATTCGATAGCGGACGCAGAGTCCAAGTGCAGTGTAGAATCTCTCCCCTTTATGATGTACAGAAAAAGGGTTGCCCTGCTTTTAAAGCAGTCCATTGCTCATTGGCTTCAGCTTGCTATCCAACAGTCCACTGGGAATAAAAGCGCCTGTAAAAAACCTATGTTGATATGCTGTTCGCTGTTCTCACAGAAACAGGGTATTAGCAAACCCTGTAACAGTACAACAACAGAAAAAATAGAGAGCGCAAACAGACTAAAGTATCACTGGATAATATATTTAATATTTATGGAAAAAGTTATTTTTCCTCTGAAGAAACGACCAGTCCCTATCGGTCGAGAAACGCGTCAGGACTTGGACTTGTCCTACAGACATTACTTCATCATCGAGCTGTCCATTCTGCTCAGCCTGGAGCCACCTGCATTGGTTTTCCCTGCAAGACGGAGACCATGGCTATTAAAGATATATTTAAACCAGCGAGCACAAGCGGCACAGCTAGCCATTCATGGCTACCATCAGTGCTGCCTGTCTGGACTTCTCTGGAAGCGGTAAGCCGCAGTTACTCCAGACGCTCCCTCAAGACGGTTACACACACAGCGGCAGTTCAAAGCTCAATACATTGTTTAAAAGTGTGTAAGAGGATCGAACAATAAAAGATGCCCCGGTCACCAGTGTCACATCCCAGCGTCTTAAGGTGCCAGCACTTTGGTTTCTCTACTGATTGAAGGGCAAGTATCCTCAACAAATTTAAATTGATCATGCTAAATACCTGTGTACGGAGTATGGAGTAAAAAATATTTTCTGGAGAAATATAACTATTTGTTACAACTTTTACTTTTACTGTTTACTTTTTATTTGAGGAACTTTTTGTTCTAACATCAAACAAAAGAAACATTACAACCAAATGGGTACTTTTTGTATTTGGTTATATTCAGTTCTATGGAACAATTAGATGAATTATAACCTGGAGGACTTCGTTCAATCAAATATAATATTGTAATGTTTTTTATTGGTTATTTTTTATTGTGTATTTTGCTAATTAATTTAACTGGTGATAAATGTGTCAAACACTAAGGGGGTCATTCCGAGTTGCTCGCTCGTTATTTTTTTCTCGCAACGGAGCGATTAGTCGCTACTGCGCATGCGCAATGTCCGCACTGCGACTGCGCCAAGTAAATTTGCTATGCAGTTAGGTATTTTACTCACGGCATTACGAGGTTTTTTCTTCGTTCTGGTGATCGTAATGTGATTGACAGGAAGTGGGTGTTTCTGGGCGGAAACTGGCCGTTTTATGGGAGTGTGTGAAAAAACGCTACCGTTTCTGGGAAAAACGCGGGAGTGGCTGGAGAAACAGAGGAGTGTCTGGGCGAACGCTGGGTGTGTTTGTGACGTCAAACCAGGAACGACAAGCACTGAACTGATCGCAGATGCCGAGTAAGTTTGGAGCTACTCAGAAACTGCTAAGAAGTGTCTATTCACAATTTTGCTAATCTTTCGTTCGCAATTTTGATAAGCTAAGATTCACTCCCAGTAGGCGGCGGCTTAGCGTGTGCAAAGCTGCTAAAAGCAGCTTGCGAGCGAACAACTCGGAATGACCCCCTAAGTGTTTCATCTGTCTGTGGAAGTTTTTAGTTTAAATATTAAATATATTATCCGGTGATACTTTAGTCTGTTTGCGCTCTCTATTTTCTATGTTGCTATAAAGCAGGCCTATGTGTCGGCAGCCTTACCTGTTCCTAAGTCTCTGAAGGCCCACTCTACAAGATCGGTGGGCTCTTCCTGGGCGGCTGCCCGTGGAGTCTCGGCCTTGCAACTATGTCGAGCTGCTACCTGGTCGGGGAAGAACACCTTTGTAAAATTCTACAAGTTTGATATCCTGGCCAAAGAGGATACCCAGTTTGGGCAGGCGGTGCTGCAGAAGTCTCCGCACATTCCCACCCGATCTGGAAGCTTTGGGACATCCCCATCGTACGAAGTCTCCCCAATATTTCTTATGGATGCTGGAGAAAATAGGTTTTTAATTACCTACTGGTAAATCCTTTTCTCGTAGTCCATAAGGGATATTGGGCGCCCACCTCAGTACGTTGACTTTTCTGCAGGTTCTCTTTTCAGATTACCTGTTTAGCTGTTGCTGTTTTGCTACCAGCCGTTGCTGGTTGTTTTATATTAGTGGTGTGCTGGTGTATAAATCTCACCACTCGTTGTTATGTTCCTTCTCTCAAGTATGTCCTTTCTCCTTTGGGCACTGTTTTACCTATAACTGCCCGTGCCTACACTCGACTCGCACACTTTCTTAACTCTCACAACTTACTGGACCCACTTCAGTCAGGCTTCCGTTTCCAACACTACACAGAGACAGCACTGACTAAAGTGGTTAATGATTTGATCACTACGAAGTCTACAGGCCATTAACTTCTTATTCTTCTAGCTCTATCTGCTGCCTTTGACACTGTTGACCACTCTCTTCTCGTACAAACATTACAATCCCTAGGTCTTAAAGACACAGCCCTTTCTTAGTTCCTATCCTACCTATCTAATCGCTCCTTCAGTGTTCGCTTCTCTGAATCTACCTCCTCTTCGCTACCTCTTTCAGTTGGAGTACCACAAAGCTCAGTCTTAGGTCCTCTGCTTTTCTCAATCTATACCTCATCTCTTGGTAAACTAATCAGCTCTTTTGGATTTCAGTATCATCTGCACGCAGATGATACTCAAATCTACCTATCCTCCCCTGATTTGTCTCTATCTGTACTAGGCCGTGTCACTGAATCCCTTTCTGCCATTTCATCTTGGATGACACCTTGCCACTTCAAACCTATTATTTCACAAACAGAGTTAATTATATTTTCACCAGCCAATAGTAGGTACCAACCTGATATCTATATCACTGTTGAAAACTCAACAATCAACCCTACCCCACAAGCTCGCTGCCTAGGTGTCATCCTTGACTCTGATCTGTCCTTTGTTCCGTACATTCAATCTGTCTCAAAATCATGTTACATGCATCTAAAAAACATATCCAAAATATGACCATACCTTACACAAGACACTGCTAAAACTCTAATCCATGCTCTCATTATCTCCCACAATGATTATTGCAATAGTCTCCTAACTGGTCTTCCCAAAACGAGACTCTCACCACTACAATACATTCTAAATGCAGCTGCGAAGCTAATCTTCCTCGCTAGACGTTCATCGTCTTCAGATCCACTCTGTCAGTCCCTCCATTGGTTACCTGTATCCTGCCGTATTCAATATAAAATACTTTTACTCACACACAGGGCCATTAACCAAACTACACCAATGTACATCACTTCACTTATCGCAAAATATCTCCCAACCCGACCTTGTCGCTCTTCACAAGATCTGCGTCTCTCATCCACACTCATTACTCGCTCCCACTCACAATTGCAGGGCTTTCTTCAGGCTGCATCCACTCTGTGGAATGCCCTACCATGCACAATAAGACTCTACTCTAGTCTCCAAACCTTCAAGCGTTCCCTGAAAACTCACCTCTTCAGGCAAGCGTATCAAATTCCAAAACCGCCCACATAAGTTTCATAAACTTTCCTATCAAATTGCATCCACTCTGCACAGTCCACACATATCCTCACATGTGTTTTCATTCTTCACTTTCCCTTCCTCCTGACCCGGTTCATCATTGCTGTGTAACCATATCATACAGCCCACCAAGAACCTTTGCAATCTGGTGGACAACTATGCAATAGATAGCACCTATCCTTGTGTATCCATGCCTATTTCCCTATAGATTGTAAGCTTGCGAGCAGGGCCTTCCTACCTGTATGACTGTTTGTTATTACCCAGTTTTGTTATATAAGATATTGTTAATAAATAAAATAAGTCTTGCATGTGCCTAAATCCAAAACACCTGTAGACAAGGACCCAGCATTACCTTGCCTCAGCCCTGTAGATAGGTATCTGTGGTCAATATGGTCCACTTCCAGTTTGATAGAAATCTATCCTGTTCCAGGTTATTTCTGCTGAGCCACCAGAACAGGGACTGACAGATCGTCCGTGGCAACTGGGGCCAACTATTACTTGATTCTCAAAGTAGGACTAGTTTGAGAATGGTGAGAGAAGTTGCATCAGGAAAGTCCATGAGTGGGAGTGTGTGAACAGAATGGCTTCAAAGGAAGATACTATCCCTTGATGAGGATAACGTCCAATATGGCATGATCATCACTCCCATGGACCTTAAATGCACCATCATGACCTTGGCACTGTGGCTAGACTGAAGAGGAGAGCCCAGATCTAGTAATTGGCATTGCCCACATCACATTTGAGAAAGCTATGACGCTCCTTCCAGATTTGGGTATGCAAGGATGCATCTTTTATAACCGTGGAAGCAAGGAACACGTTCCGCTCCATGGAATTGTTGACACTACGGATTGACTTACATCTGCAAGTTGCCAAATTCAAGATGAAGTTGAGAGTCTTGAGATTCAAGTTGCGTCGAAAGGATAAGTGCGGTTTTGGAACCAACAACAGGTGAGAGTACCTGTTTTGAAACCAACAACATTGTTCCTGTTCGTCAGAACAAGCAGGGCTGGGGATAGCCCTGCTTGTTCTGACGAACAGGAACAATCATCCCAGACATTAGAAGGGATTAGATTGATACTTGAAAAGCAACATGTTGGGTGTCATTCCATGGAAGCAGCATTAAGAAAAACACATAGGTGTAGGACAGAAGAGGTCCAGGAAATAACCTAATTTTGTGTATGCCACCCACCCACTGATCTAAGGAAGTAACCACCTGTCGTATCACTGGAGTTTTGGTGGTTCGATTGGAACCCCTGGGGCCAACTATTACGAGTGGGAGAATGTATGAAGCATGAGGGCCTGATGATGCATAGTATGCAAGTCACGGGAGCAAGAGGTATGTATGATATATAGAATACTGAGCAAAGATTGGTATCTGGATATTCTGAAGTGATAGCAGACTGAGTGATACTAGGGGGAGTGCCGCAAATACGACCATGCCAATATGCAAGAGAGCTGGACTATACATAGTACAGTCGAAGCAGGCTGCTGCTGGTATAGGAGTTGGTGCTATGCATCATGGAGGGAGACTGCAGATAGTATAGCAATTGAGTGCTTTGAACAAATGAAGCAGGCTGCAGATGATGTTTGAAGCTGAGTGCTGTGCACAATGAAAGCAGACTAATGACTGAGTCTCTGAATGCTGTATAGCAACAGGAGTCTGATCATCAGGGAAGAGTTGTTCTGGCAATGATCTCAGTGGAAGTCCAGGTTTAAATAGTGCACTCTGAATGTAAGTAAGCTGAGTGGAGCTGGTGACCAATGTTGCTGGATTTCAGTTGGTTAATGCAGTCAAGTGATTGAAACCAAGATGCCAGTGCTCATGCTCAGCAAATGCAAGGAATGAATCTAGAGAGAATGCCCACCACCATGCTGGTTGGCAAATAGATTTCTGAGGAATGCCATCTGTGGCCAGGAGGGACATTTGATGGCTTTGGTGTGACACTACCGGACCCGGTAACGCAGACTGTGGGACCCTGGTGTGTGATGCTGCCCACTGATTGCAGCTGCACAGCAGATGGGCCCCCACCACCTACTAGTCCAAGAGGGGAAGAGTCCCATAATGCTGACTGCTTTTCATCAAGCTTTGGAGAGGGACACCTCCTTGGTAGCCACCACGATTATCTGCAAAATAACCTTGTGGTGATGATTCTTGAATACTTCTAGGGAGACATGAAAGGGCCGACAATACTGTCCTCTGGATCCTGGAAATACAACACGGGCGGATTTCCAAAACCAAATCCTCTACCCCTTCTTAGTTGGTGGAATCTCCTTTACATGTAGCTGTTCCTCAAGATCTGAGTCTCTGCCAACCTTTCCCGCCTCCAAATCAGATTCCTCTGGAAACTGGACGCCCATAGAGCTCTGACATTTGCGAGGATGGCCTGACAACAATCCTCTCTAAGCCTGTCCAGCACCAAAGCATCATCTGCTACATGGAACTTACTCAGGAGGAAGCCTGATGCCTGTGAATTGTGGTACAGGGGTAAAATATGAGAAGTGGGGCTGCAACAGGGAAGGGGATGGGGGAAGTACAGGTCATTCACAGGTGCTTGACAGTCTGACCTGTCCTGAGCAAGTTCCGCGATGGAGCACCCCAATATCTTCACCCAGATGGGTTCCTCTATATTGGCTAACGCCTCCACAGACGGGGTGCATTGTGACGCAGGCCATGCAGCAGCCAACTGGTTTAGAGAAGAGATGAGCGGGTTCGGATGTAACGCCAGAATTAACGCCAGTTCGGTTTTATCCGAATTTTTCTTATGGGCTATCCAAACACGTGACATCCGTGAGCCAATAAGATGCCGTTTTGAGAACCGAGTAAAACCGAACCCGCTCATCTCTAGTTTAGAGCCTTCTTAACCAGTTTGTTCTTAGTTTATCCTGACACCAACTATTCTATCATCGGCCTGGAGGAAGATTTCTTTTCAGACATAAAATAAATAAGAATAGAAAAGAAACACAAGTGGCACCAATTCTCAGAACAAAATAGACAAAGTGAGTGTAGACTAAAAGAAGGACAAGATCAGGAAATACAAAACTTTTTTTTTTTAAAGTAGATTTAGCAGCTGAAGCACTACAGCGCAGTTGCCCTGTTTGTCTGTTGGCCGCCTGTAAGTAGCTGCGGTCCTGGCACCCAAGATCAGTGCGAAGTAGCATGTAGCACCTCATTCACTCACTGGAATGTTGACCTCCTCTTCAAGAGCCTAGGAGATAGGTGCGGTGCTCCTAAACTGCCCCCACCAGCAAAGTTCACTACACAACTCCACAGTAGCTAAACAAAGCTGCTGAAATTAAAAGGAAAATGAAAGTACTGACAGTCCTCAGCAAATGGTGCCCAGTGTTTGGACACAAAAACACAAACTTAGCACTATGACATGTATATGGGGAGGTTGCAGCCCACAAACAAGTGTCCCCTAGATTGCATGACAGAGCCAAGTGTTTTGGGTTTTTTTTAAATCAATTTCTCTATCAGCTGTAATATTTGAACAAAGGTTTCTGTCAGACTTAGGATACTTCTGTTTAGCGAGTATGAGAGCTTTATAAAACATGTAATGATTTTTAGTTAAATAATGTTTCAGTAGTATGCCCATTGAAAAAGCCAAATCAAGTGGATGTTTGTTACTTTAATATCAGCCTTTATGATTCCTTGATTGATTGGTATGGACAGTGTAACGTTTTACTCTACGAGAGGTGTGTAATGAAGGGGGCGGGCAGGATGGGGTATGTGTCTCCACTTACTCAGTGGAATGCTCTTGTACAGTAAGAGGACAGGTTGGACACGCACAGTCCTGCAATAATTATGTTGGAATCTACTTGCATAGTTATTCGTTCGGCACTTGGTACTTAGTACTCAACAAAGAGCTCTCAACAAGTTTTCCTTAACAACAGGAGAGTATTAGACTTTTTTTCCTGTTGTCAGGATATCGACATTCCCCAAATACTAGACAGTAACTGGGAATTCAAAACATTTTATTGACAGCTAATATTTAATTAGAATTTCTGCAGACATTATGGAGCAGGTGAAATAGAATATATGTTCCCTAGCATTTCGCAACCAAGCAGATTCTGCCAATTTACAGTTCAGTTTACAAAGGAAAACAAATCCATCCATCCATCCATCACAATTCTTATCAATCTGTTTATGAGTGCGGATATTTTCTAGAGATGGTAGATCAGAACTACTGTGGACATTTGAAGAAGTGCAATTCAAGTCTTTAAGTGCTGGAGGACACTGGAATGCCATAGGGTGGAGAGGGCACTCTTACAGGAGCAGGCACAATCTGCACACTAAATTTCTTTGTGGGCTGCCTCCTTCCTATCTACATCCCATGGTGCAAAGTACTTCAGTTTTGACTTTAAAAAGCCCATTTTTTAACTTGTGTTAACAGTAAAACTTATTATACATGTACAGAAGACCAGGTACCAGCTGTGTAGAGCTGCTCTGCAGAGACTAAATGCCTAGGAGGGAATGGACTTGCCAGCTACCATTTAGGGCCATTTGATACTGTGCCCAGCATGAACTGGACTTGTTGGAAGTAGTTTTGACCTTCATTAGACCCTTAGGACAGAAAAATAAACAAAGATAATTAGAATGCTGAAAAACATTTTACTGATGTATACATGTAGGGTATGTCACAGCGTCTGAGCCCGGCTCTTTCTTAACGGGCTGGGCGGTGCTGGGTCTCTCTGAGTGGCTGTAGCAGGTGGGTGCTGGTGTCCATTCCCCTCTGCTGTCAGTTCTCCATTCCTGGCTGTTGCAGGGGCAGCCTGCGTCTCTCTCTGCTCTTGGTGCTGGTGCAGAGTGGCTCCCATAGGGATGCACATGACGCTCTGTTTAAAATCTCCTCCCTGGAGTTCTGGGCTCCATGTTCTAAGTCTGAATTTCTAGTGTGATGCTCAGTGTTTGATCCAATTTGTCTGACTCTTCTCTTCTCCTGCTCCCTTGATACCACTTCTAGTAACTTCAATGCTTTGACCTTGGCTATTCCTCTGACCTAACCACGCCTGTCTAGTTCTGTCCTATTCTATGCTCAAGATCACCCCACGGCGACCAGTCTCGCTCTCTGCTTTAGTTCCTTCATAACTTCCAGCCCATACATTGGAAACCCAGTCAGAGGGCCACAACTCTGTTTTGGGTATTCATCAAGTCCAATTGTACCGTTCGCACCCGCAGCATCTATCAAAGACAGGGTACTGTAGCCTGGCAATGTAGGAGAGAGTCTTCTTTGGTAGTTTAATAGGAGCAGCGGAAGTTGAGAAAGTACTGTTGGCTCTGAGAATGTCCAAGTTGAGGTAAAGGTCAGGATAAATGTCACCTTCCAAGAAAGAGATAAGGGAATATAATTAGTGGCTGAAAGTGCTCAGAATGCAATTTCTTAAGTACTTAATTTAGATCTTGTGATGGAATCAGATGACAAAAGAATGATGAATAAAAGTGTAACCCTGCAAAAAAGTGAAATAAATCCAGGGTCTCAAATGTTTGGCCCTTGTATCTTTACGCAACGGGTGCTAAAGTTTTTATAATGTCCTTGTACAAGAAAGGACAGTGGTCCACCAGACACTAGTGGAGTAAACACTACTGGGTATAATTGTTGCAGATCCTGTGGACCTGCTTTCAGGCATGCAAGATAGTCTGATGGACACACTTTAAGAAAAAAAACCACACAAAAAAGCTTGTGTCACAACATCAAGGCTGACGCAGGTATCCGATTACTGCCACAACCCAGATATAATAAACTGGAACTCTGTGACTGGAATATTAACCTGACCCCTTGAATTATAGCCAGGAAGGCAATGTCTGTAAACGCTCAGCAGGTCAGTAGTTTGGCAAACTTATTCATAAAGGTGGCACCATACTTGGTTACCGGGTCTCAGGTGACAATATTGGCTTCCCAATTCTAATTATCTTGAAAGTATATGGTAGTTAATACTGTCACTGTCCTCTCTGTCCATGTACTTTTTTTTCTGCAGCAGGGTACACAGGTTTCCACAGGGAAACATCGGGGTGTAGAGTGGATCTTGATCCAGAGGCACCAACAGGTTAAAGCTTTAGCTTTCCCAGGATACATAGGGGTCTCCTCTTTAACCTCGCCTCCAGGCACTGAGAGCTCAGTTTCGAGTTGGTGCCTGCAGCAGCAGGTCACCTGACAGGAGGGCTGCACTGGGCAACCCAGAAAAGCTTTCCTAAGAAGATTTCCTTACTTCTCTGGCTGGTCTGTCAGCGCTGTATGTCAGAGTGATATTCAGCGCTGCAGCTACATCACCTCCCAAGCGGAGTTGCATACTCCCGCTGGCCTGGTTCCCGCGTACTTGCGACGGAGGTGTCACGGCTTAGGCACAGAGTCGCAGACTGCTCTCCTGGTTCGTGTGTCTGCTACGGGGAGAAGGTAAGAGGGTACCCCGGTAGGACCCGCCACTAAATCCCGTTCCATCCGCGGTCTGGGGAGACGGACCGCGGCGCTGGTGTGGACACTATCACTGGGCAGGGACCCCACTAAACCACCAGGGCATTGGAGCACAGGTCGGGTATACTAGCGCCCCATTTAATAAGGCTCAGTAGTACCTGGGGTGGAAGTCCAGCATTGGGGAGGCGTCACTTGACCTGTAGCCCCGGCCCAGGGCGCCATCTCCACGCAGATTTCCCGCCTTGGAGCTGCCTCACACTCTCCCTCACTCCCTGACTGAGACGCTGGGTGCCATCTTCACAGCATAGCTACAGCAGGTCTCCGGGATTGCAGGGCAAGGTCTCCCTTGTAAAGCCGCCTGTATACAGTGCTGAGACTTTGCAATCACTTGAGTATCCTACATGTCTTGAGACAGCGTTAGTTGAGAAAAAATGTACCTTACAGAATATATTGTACGAGTATTCTGATATATCCTCCGGTCACTGACCGCGCTGTGATATATACAAATATATTATAGTCCAGTGCAGCTTTATTGTGATAATTTCTGCATTGCCTGTGACTATGTGCCTGTATCTGCTGTGTGGTTTCACTCTCAGTGTGTCCCAAATGTACAGTAACTTTCACTATATTCTGTACCCTGGGCTAGGTGCATCTGGGTCTTATAATATAGTTTACACAGTATTTATCTATATAAGTATATTCTACTGTGTTACAGTCACATTATGCAGGGTGGATTAACAATGGGGTGGATGGAGCTGCAGCTCCAGGCCCCCCATTGAAAATAGGCCCACAGGGTCTCTGCAGTGTAGCCAGTGTTACAAACAAAGAGGAAGGGGGGTGCAAATCCCCACCCCCAAATTCCCTTCCGCACACTGAAAATTACCTGTAACCATCCCTGAATCTATCTGGTAATAAAATTCAGAGAATTCATCACAAATGTTTGCAAACACATGTTTAGCTGCTGGCCACTTCACGGCTTCTCTGATACAGCAGTCCTAACTACTTGATAGCAGTGCCCACATTGGGCCATGTAATTTGTCACAGTACACCTCATAATAAAGGCCATTACTAAAACAGTTCCAGACTGAGAGCTAACTTACCAGGGAGCCACCCCCAGGATCTCCCATTAGCACTACAAGGAACAGCATGCCTTCCAAATGCTGCCCCCATTCAATGCCTCATGCACACAAGCAGACAAACAATTTGGAAGCTGCTCAATCATACCTGGAGATAATTATATATCAGGTGCTGGAAGGGGGAGGGGTCACAGACAAACAAACAAAGAGGAAGGGGGGTGCAAATCCCCACCCCAAATTCCCTTCCGCACACTGAAAATTACCTGTAACCATCCCTGAATCTATCTGGTAATAAAATTTAGAGAATTCGTCACAAATGTTTGCAAACACATGTTTAGCTGCTGGCCACCTCATAATAAAGGCCATTACTAAAGATCCTGGGGGTGGCTCCCTGGTAAGTTAGCTCTCAGTCTGGAACTGTTTGAGTAATGGCCTTTATTATGAGGCGAACTGTGACAAATTACATGGCCCAATGTGGGCACTGCTATCAAGTAGTTAGGACTGCTGTATCAGAGAAGCCGTGAAGTGGCCAGCAGCTAAACGTGTTTGCAAACATTTGTGACGAATTCTCTGAATTTTATTGCCAGATAGATTCAGGGATGGTTACAGGTAATTTTCAGTGTGCGGAAGGGAATTTGGGGGTGGGGATTTGCACCCCCCTTCCTCTTTGTTTGTTTGTCTGTGACCCCTCCCCCTTCCAGCACCTGATATATAATTATCTCCAGAAGTGACGTGCAGTGGGGTGAGGCAGGTGAGGCAGAGACTTTCCTGTCATACTTACGTTTAAACCAGAATTTTGTCTGAACAAAGTATATGAAAAATACTAATAATTTGTTTGAAATATCTTCTTTGCATTATTCTAATAATTTTTATAGCCCAAACTCTGGAGTAAAAAGTCTATGGCAGGTGAGGCAGTGCCTCACCTGCTTATCTTTTCTGCACATCTCTGATCAAACCTCACCAAATTTCTAGGGGTTTATACTGCTGTACCTTTGTATAATGCCCAGATGTACCCTTCGGTTCATATATTGCATGGAATTCTGGCTCTGGGGTTAGCCAGTGCCTCCTGAGCCATTTAGCTCACCGCACGTCCCTGATCTCCAGGTATGATTGAGCAGCTTCCAAATGGTTTGTCTGCTTGTGTGCATGAGGCATTGAATGGGAGCAGCATTTGGAAGGCATGCTGTTCCTTGTAGTGCCAATGGGAGATCCTGTGGGTGGCTCCCTGGTAAGTTAGCTCTCAGTCTGGAACTGTTTTAGTAATGGCCTTTATTATGAGGCGTACTGTGACAAATTACATGGCCCAATGTGGGCACTGCTATCAAGTAGTTAGGACTGCTGTATCAGAGAAGCCGTGAAGTGGCCAGCAGCTAAACATGTGTTTGCAAACATTTGTGACGAATTCTCTGAATTTTATTACCAGATAGATTCAGCGATGGTTACAGGTAATTTTCAGTGTGCGGAAGGGAATTTGGGGTGGGGATTTGCACCCCCCTTCCTCTTTGTTTGTTTGTCTGTGACCCCTCCCCCTTCCAGCACCTGATATATAATTATCTCCAGGTATGATTGAGCAGCTTCCAAATTGTTTGTCTGCTTGTGTGCATGAGGCATTGAATGGGAGCAGCATTTGGAAGGCATGCTGTTCCTTGTAGTGCCAATGGGAGATCCTGGGGGTGGCTCCCTGGTAAGTTAGCTCTCAGTCTGGAACTGTTTTAGTAATGGCCTTTATTATGAAACGTACTGTGACAAATTACATGGCCCAATGTGGGCACTGCTATCAAGTAGTTAGGACTGCTGTATCAGAGAAGCCGTGAAGTGGCCAGCAGCTAAACATGTGTTTGCAAACATTTGTGACGAATTCTCTGAATTTTATTACCAGATAGATTCAGGGATGGTTCCAGGTAATTTTCAGTGTGCGGAAGAGAATTTGGGGGTGGGGATTTGCACCCCCCTTCCTCTTTGTTTGTTTGTCTGTGACCCCTCCCCCTTCCAGCACCTGATATATAATTATCTACAGGTATGATTGAGCAGCTTCCAAATGGTTTGTCTGCTTGTGTGCATGAGGCATTGAATGGGAGCAGCATTTGGAAGGCATGCTGTTCCTTGTAGTGCCAATGGGAGATCCTGGGGGTGGCTCCCTGGTAAGTTAGCTCTCAGTCTGGAACTGTTTTAGTAATGGCCTCTATTATGAGGCGTACTGTGACAAATTACATGGCCCAATGTGGGCACTGCTATCAAGTAGTTAGGACTGCTGTATCAGAGAAGCCGTGAAGTGGCCAGCAGCTAAACATGTGTTTGCAAACATTTGTGACGAATTCTCTGAATTTTATTACCAGATAGATTCAGGGATGGTTACAGGTAATTTTCAGTGTGCGGAAGGGAATTTGGGGTGGGGATTTGCACCCCCCTTCCTCTTTGTTTGTTTGTCTGTGACCCCTCCCCCTTCCAGCACCTGATATATAATTATCTCCAGGTATGATTGAGCAGCTTCCAAATTGTTTGTCTGCTTGTGTGCATGAGGCATTGAATGGGAGCAGCATTTGGAAGGCATGCTGTTCCTTGTAGTGCCAATGGGAGATCCTGGGGGTGGCTCCCTGGTAAGTTAGCTCTCAGTCTGGAACTGTTTTAGTAATGGCCTTTATTATGAGGCGTACTGTGACAAATTACATGGCCCAATGTGGGCACTGCTATCAAGTAGTTAGGACTGCTGTATCAGAGAAGCCGTGAAGTGGCCAGCAGCTAAACATGTGTTTGCAAACATTTGTGACGAATTCTCTGAATTTTATTACCAGATAGATTCAGGGATGGTTACAGGTAATTTTCAGTGTGCGGAAGGGAATTTGGGGGTGGGGATTTGCACCCCCCTTCCTCTTTGTTTGTTTGTCTGTGACCCCTCCCCCTTCCAGCACCTGATATATAATTATCTCCAGGCATGATTGAGCAGCTTCCAAATTGTTTGTCTGCTTGTGTAGCCAGTGTTGACAGGAAAAAAAAATTTCCTGTCACCACACACAGCAGCTTACTCACTTCTCCAGGCAGCCCATTCAGCCTCACCACAAAGCAGACAATGTGCTGACCACCACACGCAGGCACGGACTGAAACTGCACTACCCGCCATCACCTGAATCTACAAAGCTCTGCCCCAGACCCATCTTAGGCCCCACCCCCTTACCAACCGAGGCTCCACTCCCTTGCCCATTCAAAATAAATTCTTATGCTTACCGTCAGTCAGTCCTCATGAAAGAGAAGGGTCTGGGGGAGGAGGCTGCTGTCTTTTAGGAGAGCTGGGTCCGTGGATGTCAGACCCAGAATGGAGGGGTCATGCAAAACCTGGTGAGTTGCAGCACACACCAGTCCCTGGGGTCTCCTCTCCTCCCATTTAAGTGATGTCTGTGTCAGTAAGGTGTGTGTGTGTGTGTGTGTGTGTGTGTGTGTGTGTGTGTGTGTGTGTGTGTGTGTGTGTGTGTGTGTGTCAATAAGTAGTGTCTGTCAGTAAGTGATATCTGTGTCAGTAAGTTTTGAGTGTGTGTGTGTGTTGTCGAAGTCAAAAATATTACATAGAGAGAACATACAGACTCCACACATATCAGTCGCTAAGCTTGCTAATACGTGCAGCAAGCACAGCAATATATGGTAACATACGCATTTTCACAGACATGCCACAGAGATAGATTCAACACATATTTCATACAGCACATAATTATAACATATCAAGCGCCAGACATCATAATGATTTAAAATTATATAATATTCTTCACCCAGATGGGTTCCTCTATATTGGCTAACGCCTCTCCAGACGGGGTGCCTTGTGACGCAGGCCATGCAGCAGCCAACTGGTTTAGAGAAGAGATGAGCGGGTTCGGATGTAACGCCAGAATTAACGCCAGTTCGGTTTTATCCGAATTTTTCTTATGGGCTATCCAAACACGTGACATCCGTGAGCCAATAAGATGCCGTTTTGAGAACCGAGTAAAACCGAACCCGCTCATCTCTAGTTTAGAGCCTTCTTAACCAGTTTGTTCTTAGTTTATCCGGACACCAACTATTCTATCATCGGCCTGGAGGAAGATTTCATTTCAGACATAAAATAAATAAGAATAGAAAAGAAACACAAGTGGCACCAATTCTCAGAACAAAATAGACAAAGTGAGTGTAGACTAAAAGAAGGACAAGATCAGGAAATACAAAACTTTTTTTTTTTAAAGTAGATTTAGCAGCTGAAGCACTACAGCGCAGTTGCCCTGTTTGTCTGTTGGCCGCCTGTAAGTAGCTGCGGTCCTGGCACCCAAGATCAGTGCGAAGTAGCATGTAGCACCTCATTCACTCACTGGAATGTTGACCTCCTCTTCAAGAGCCTAGGAGATAGGTGCGGTGCTCCTAAACTGCCCCCACCAGCAAAGTTCACTACACAACTCCACAGTAGCTAAACAAAGCTGCTGAAATTAAAAGGAAAATGAAAGTACTGACAGTCCTCAGCAAATGGTGCCCAGTGTTTGGACACAAAAACACAAACTTAGCACTATGACATGTATATGGGGAGGTTGCAGCCCACAAACAAGTGTCCCCTAGATTGCATGACAGAGCCAAGTGTTTTGGTTTTTTTTTAAATCAATTTCTCTATCAGCTGTAATATTTGAACAAAGGTTTCTGTCAGACTTAGGATACTTCTGTTTAGCGAGTATGAGAGCTTTATAAAACATGTAATGATTTTTAGTTAAATAATGTTTCAGTAGTATGCCCATTGAAAAAGCCAAATCAAGTGGATGTTTGTTACTTTAATATCAGCCTTTATGATTCCTTGATTGATTGGTATGGACAGTGTAACGTTTTACTCTACGAGAGGTGTGTAATGAAGGGGGCGGGCAGGATGGGGTATGTGTCTCCACTTACTCAGTGGAATGCTCTTGTACAGTAAGAGGACAGGTTGGACACGCACAGTCCTGCAATAATTATGTTGGAATCTACTTGCATAGTTATTCGTTCGGCACTTGGTCCTTAGTACTCAACAAAGAGCTCTCAACAAGTTTTCCTTAACAACAGGAGAGTATTAGACTTTTTTTCCTGTTGTCAGGATATCGACATTCCCCAAATACTAGACAGTAACTGGGAATTCAAAACATTTTATTGACAGCTAATATTTAATTAGAATTTCTGCAGACATTATGGAGCAGGTGAAATAGAATATATGTTCCCTAGCATTTCGCAACCAAGCAGATTCTGCCAATTTACAGTTCAGTTTACAAAGGAAAACAAATCCATCCATCCATCCATCCCAATTCTTATCAATCTGTTTATGAGTGCGGATATTTTCTAGAGATGGTAGATCAGAACTACTGTGGACATTTGAAGAAGTGCAATTCAAGTCTTTAAGTGCTGGAGGACACTGGAATGCCATAGGGTGGAGAGGGCACTCTTACAGGAGCAGGCACAATCTGCACACTAAATTTCTTTGTGGGCTGCCTCCTTCCTATCTACATCCCATGGTGCAAAGTACTTCAGTTTTGACTTTAAAAAGCCCATTTTTTTACTTGTGTTAACAGTAAAACTTATTATACATGTACAGAAGACCAGGTACCAGCTGTGTAGAGCTGCTCTGCAGAGACTAAATGCCTAGGAGGGAATGGACTTGCCAGCTACCATTTAGGGCCATTTGATACTGTGCCCAGCATGAACTGGACTTGTTGGAAGTAGTTTTGACCTTCATTAGACCCTTAGGACAGAAAAATAAACAAAGATAATTAGAATGCTGAAAAACATTTTATTGATGTATACATGTAGGGTATGTCACAGCGTCTGAGCCCGGCTCTCTTTCTTAACGGGCTGGGCGGTGCTGGGTCTCTCTGAGTGGCTGTAGCAGGTGGGTGCTGGTGTCCATTCCCCTCTGCTGTCAGTTCTCCATTCCTGGCTGTTGCAGGGGCAGCCTGCGTCTCTCTCTGCTCTTGGTGCTGGTGCAGAGTGGCTCCCATAGGGATGCACATGACGCTCTGTTTAAAATCTCCTCCCTGGAGTTCTGGGCTCTATGTTCTAAGTCTGAATTTCTAGTGTGATGCTCAGTGTTTGATCCAATTTGTCTGACTCTTCTCTTCTCCTGCTCCCTTGATACCACTTCTAGTAACTTCAATGCTTTGACCTTGGCTATTCCTCTGACCTAACCACGCCTGTCTAGTTCTGTCCTATTCTATGCTCAAGATCACCCCACGGCGACCAGTCTCGCTCTCTGCTTTAGTTCCTTCATAACTTCCAGCCCATACATTGGAAACCCAGTCAGAGGGCCACAACTCTGTTTTGGGTATTCATCAAGTCCAATTGTACCGTTCACACCCGCAGCATCTATCAAAGACAGGGTACTGTAGCCTGGCAATGTAGGAGAGAGTCTTCTTTGGTAGTTTAATAGGAGCAGCGGAAGTTGAGAAAGTACTGTTGGCTCTGAGAATGTCCAAGTTGAGGTAAAGGTCAGGATAAATGTCACCTTCCAAGAAAGAGATAAGGGAATATAATTAGTGGCTGAAAGTGCTCAGAATGCAATTTCTTAAGTACTTAATTTAGATCTTGTGATGGAATCAGATGACAAAAGAATGATGAATAAAAGTGTAACCCTGCAAAAAAGTGAAATAAATCCAGGGTCTCAAATGTTTGGCCCTTGTATCTTTACGCAACGGGTGCTAAAGTTTTTATAATGTCCTTGTACAAGAAAGGACAGTGGTCCACCAGACACTAGTGGAGTAAACACTACTGGGTATAATTGTTGCAGATCCTGTGGACCTGCTTTCAGGCATGCAAGATAGCCTGATGGACACACTTTAAGAAAAAAAAACCACACAAAAAAGCTTGTGTCACAACATCAAGGCTGACGCAGGTATCCGATTACTGCCACAACCCAGATATAATAAACTGGAACTCTGTGACTGGAACATTAACCTGACCCCTTGAATTATAGCCAGGAAGGCAATGTCTGTAAACGCTCAGCAGGTCAGTAGTTTGGCAAACTTATTCATAAAGGTGGCACCATACTTGGTTACCGGGTCTCAGGTGACAATATTGGCTTCCCAATTCTAATTATCTTGAAAGTATATGGTAGTTAATACTGTCACTGTCCTCTCTGTCCATGTACTTTTTTTTCTGCAGCAGGGTACACAGGTTTCCACAGGGAAACATCGGGGTGTAGAGTGGATCTTGATCCAGAGGCACCAACAGGTTAAAGCTTTAGCTTTCCCAGGATACATAGGGGTCTCCTCTTTAACCTCGCCTCCAGGCACTGAGAGCTCAGTTTCGAGTTGGTGCCTGCAGCAGCAGGTCACCTGACAGGAGGGCTGCACTGGGCAACCCAGAAAAGCTTTCCTAAGAAGATTTCCTTACTTCTCTGGCTGGTCTGTCAGGGCTGTATGTCAGAGTGATATTCAGCGCTGCAGCTACATCACCTCCCAAGCGGAGTTGCATATTCCCGCTGGCCTGGTTCCCGCGTACTTGCGACGGAGGTGTCACGGCTTAGGCACAGAGTCGCAGACTGCTCTCCTGGTTCGTGTGTCTGCTACGGGGAGAAGGTAAGAGGGTACCCCGGTAGGACCCGCCACTAAATCCCGTTCCATCCGCGGTCTGGGGAGACGGACCGCGGCGCTGGTGTGGACACTATCACTGGGCAGGGACCCCACTAAACCACCAGGGCATTGGAGCACAGGTCGGGTATACTAGCGCCCCATTTAATAAGGCTGAGTAGTACCTGGGGTGGAAGTCCAGCATTGGGGAGGCGTCACTTGACCTGTAGCCCCGGCCCAGGGCGCCATCTCCACGCAGATTTCCCGCCTTGGAGCTGCCTCACACTCTCCCTCACTCCCTGACTGAGACGCTGGGTGCCATCTTCACAGCATAGCTACAGCAGGTCTCCGGGATTGCAGGGCAAGGTCTCCCTTGTAAAGCCGCCTGTATACAGTGCTGAGACTTTGCAATCACTTGAGTATCCTACATGTCTTGAGACAGCGTTAGTTGAGAAAAAATGTACCTTACAGAATATATTGTACGAGTATTCTGATATATCCTCCGGTCACTGACCGCGCTGTGATATATACAAATATATTATAGTCCAGTGCAGCTTTATTGTGATAATTTCTGCATTGCCTGTGACTATGTGCCTGTATCTGCTGTGTGGTTTCACTCTCAGTGTGTCCCAAATGTACAGTAACTTTCACTATATTCTGTACCCTGGGCTAGGTGCGTCTGGGTCTTATAATATAGTTTACACAGTATTTATCTATATAAGTATATTCTACTGTGTTACAGTCACATTATGCAGGGTGGATTAACAATGGGGTGGATGGAGCTGCAGCTCCAGGCCCCCCATTGAAAATAGGCCCACAGGGTCTCTGCAGTGTAGCCAGTGTTACAAACAAAGAGGAAGGGGGGTGCAAATCCCCACCCCCAAATTCCCTTCCGCACACTGAAAATTACCTGTAACCATCCCTGAATCTATCTGGTAATAAAATTCAGAGAATTCATCACAAATGTTTGCAAACACATGTTTAGCTGCTGGCCACTTCACGGCTTCTCTGATACAGCAGTCCTAACTACTTGATAGCAGTGCCCACATTGGGCCATGTAATTTGTCACAGTACGCCTCATAATAAAGGCCATTACTAAAACAGTTCCAGACTGAGAGCTAACTTACCAGGGAGCCACCCCCAGGATCTCCCATTGGCACTACAAGGAACAGCATGCCTTCCAAATGCTGCCCCCATTCAATGCCTCATGCACACAAGCAGACAAACAATTTGGAAGCTGCTCAATCATACCTGGAGATAATTATATATCAGGTGCTGGAAGGGGGAGGGGTCACAGACAAACAAACAAAGAGGAAGGGGGGTGCAAATCCCCACCCCAAATTCCCTTCCGCACACTGAAAATTACCTGTAACCATCCCTGAATCTATCTGGTAATAAAATTTAGAGAATTCGTCACAAATGTTTGCAAACACATGTTTAGCTGCTGGCCACCTCATAATAAAGGCCATTACTAAAGATCCTGGGGGTGGCTCCCTGGTAAGTTAGCTCTCAGTCTGGAACTGTTTTAGTAATGGCCTTTATTATGAGGCGAACTGTGACAAATTACATGGCCCAATGTGGGCACTGCTATCAAGTAGTTAGGACTGCTGTATCAGAGAAGCCGTGAAGTGGCCAGCAGCTAAACGTGTTTGCAAACATTTGTGACGAATTCTCTGAATTTTATTGCCAGATAGATTCAGGGATGGTAACAGGTAATTTTCAGTGTGCGGAAGGGAATTTGGGGGTGGGGATTTGCACCCCCCTTCCTCTTTGTTTGTTTGTCTGTGACCCCTCCCCCTTCCAGCACCTGATATATAATTATCTCCAGAAGTGACGTGCAGTGGGGTGAGGCAGGTGAGGCAGAGACTTTCCTGTCATACTTACGTTTAAACCAGAATTTTGTCTGAACAAAGTATATGAAAAATACTAATAATTTGTTTGAAATATCTTCTTTGCATTATTCTAATAATTTTTATAGCCCAAACTCTGGAGTAAAAAGTCTATGGCAGGTGAGGCAGTGCCTCACCTGCTTATCTTTTCTGCACATCTCTGATCAAACCTCACCAAATTTCTAGGGGTTTATACTGCTGTACCTTTGTATAATGCCCAGATGTACCCTTCGGTTCATATATTGCATGGAATTCTGGCTCTGGGGTTAGCCAGTGCCTCCTGAGCCATTTAGCTCACCGCACGTCCCTGATCTCCAGGTATGATTGAGCAGCTTCCAAATGGTTTGTCTGCTTGTGTGCATGAGGCATTGAATGGGAGCAGCATTTGGAAGGCATGCTGTTCCTTGTAGTGCCAATGGGAGATCCTGTGGGTGGCTCCCTGGTAAGTTAGCTCTCAGTCTGGAACTGTTTTAGTAATGGCCTTTATTATGAGGCGTACTATGACAAATTACATGGCCCAATGTGGGCACTGCTATCAAGTAGTTAGGACTGCTGTATCAGAGAAGCCGTGAAGTGGCCAGCAGCTAAACATGTGTTTGCAAACATTTGTGACGAATTCTCTGAATTTTATTACCAGATAGATTCAGCGATGGTTACAGGTAATTTTCAGTGTGCGGAAGGGAATTTGGGGTGGGGATTTGCACCCCCCTTCCTCTTTGTTTGTTTGTCTGTGACCCCTCCCCCTTCCAGCACCTGATATATAATTATCTCCAGGTATGATTGAGCAGCTTCCAAATTGTTTGTCTGCTTGTGTGCATGAGGCATTGAATGGGAGCAGCATTTGGAAGGCATGCTGTTCCTTGTGTGCCAATGGGAGATCCTGGGGGTGGCTCCCTGGTAAGTTAGCTCTCAGTCTGGAACTGTTTTAGTAATGGCCTTTATTATGAAACGTACTGTGACAAATTACATGGCCCAATGTGGGCACTGCTATCAAGTAGTTAGGACTGCTGTATCAGAGAAGCCGTGAAGTGGCCAGCAGCTAAACATGTGTTTGCAAACATTTGTGACGAATTATTATTACCAGATAGATTCAGGGATGGTTACAGGTAATTTTCAGTGTGCGGAAGGGAATTTGGGGGTGGGGATTTGCACCCCCCTTCCTCTTTGTTTGTCTGTGACCCCTCCCCCTTCCAGCACCTGATATATAATTATCTACAGGTATGATTGAGCAGCTTCCAAATGGTTTGTCTGCTTGTGTGCATGAGGCATTGAATGGGAGCAGCATTTGGAAGGCATGCTGTTCCTTGTAGTGCCAATGGGAGATCCTGGGGGTGGCTCCCTGGTAAGTTAGCTCTCAGTCTGGAACTGTTTTAGTAATGGCCTTTATTATGAGGCGAACTGTGACAAATTACATGGCCCAATGTGGGCACTGCTATCAAGTAGTTATGACTGCTGTATCAGAGAAGCCGTGAAGTGGCCAGCAGCTAAACATGTGTTTGCAAACATTTGTGACGAATTCTCTGAATTTTATTACCAGATAGATTCAGGGATGGTTACAGGTAATTTTCAGTGTGCGGAAGGGAATTTGGGGGTTGGGATTTGCACCCCCCTTCCTCTTTGTTTGTTTGTCTGTGACCCCTCCCCCTTCCAGCACCTGATATATAATTATCTCCAGGTATGATTGAGCAGCTTCCAAATGGTTTGTCTGCTTGTGTGCATGAGGCATTGAATGGGAGCAGCATTTGGAAGGCATGCTGTTCCTTGTAGTGCCAATGGGAGATCCTGGGGGTGGCTCCCTGGTAAGTTAGCTCTCAGTCTGGAACTGTTTTAGTAATGGCCTTTATTATGAGGCGTACTGTGACAAATTACATGGCCCAATGTGGGCACTGCTATCAAGTAGTTAGGACTGCTGTATCAGAGAAGCCGTGAAGTGGCCAGCAGCTAAACATGTGTTTGCAAACATTTGTGACGAATTCTCTGAATTTTATTGCCAGATAGATTCAGGGATGGTTACAGGTAATTTTCAGTGTGCGGAAGGGAATTTGGGGGTGGGGATTTGCACCCCCCTTCCTCTTTGTTTGTTTGTCTGTGACCCCTCCCCCTTCCAGCACCTGATATATAATTATCTCCAGAAGTGACGTGCAGTGGGGTGAGGCAGGTGAGGCAGAGACTTTCCTGTCATACTTACGTTTAAACCAGAATTTTGTCTGAACAAAGTATATGAAAAATACTAATAATTTGTTTGAAATATCTTCTTTGCATTATTCTAATAATTTTTATAGCCCAAACTCTGGAGTAAAAAGTCTATGGCAGGTGAGGCAGTGCCTCACCTGCTTATCTTTTCTGCACATCTCTGATCAAACCTCACCAAATTTCTAGGGGTTTATACTGCTGTACCTTTGTATAATGCCCAGATGTACCCTTCGGTTCATATATTGCATGGAATTCTGGCTCTGGGGTTAGCCAGTGCCTCCTGAGCCATTTAGCTCACCGCACGTCCCTGATCTCCAGGTATGATTGAGCAGCTTCCAAATGGTTTGTCTGCTTGTGTGCATGAGGCATTGAATGGGAGCAGCATTTGGAAGGCATGCTGTTCCTTGTAGTGCCAATGGGAGATCCTGTGGGTGGCTCCCTGGTAAGTTAGCTCTCAGTCTGGAACTGTTTTAGTAATGGCCTTTATTATGAGGCGTACTATGACAAATTACATGGCCCAATGTGGGCACTGCTATCAAGTAGTTAGGACTGCTGTATCAGAGAAGCCGTGAAGTGGCCAGCAGCTAAACATGTGTTTGCAAACATTTGTGACGAATTCTCTGAATTTTATTACCAGATAGATTCAGCGATGGTTACAGGTAATTTTCAGTGTGCGGAAGGGAATTTGGGGTGGGGATTTGCACCCCCCTTCCTCTTTGTTTGTTTGTCTGTGACCCCTCCCCCTTCCAGCACCTGATATATAATTATCTCCAGGTATGATTGAGCAGCTTCCAAATTGTTTGTCTGCTTGTGTGCATGAGGCATTGAATGGGAGCAGCATTTGGAAGGCATGCTGTTCCTTGTAGTGCCAATGGGAGATCCTGGGGGTGGCTCCCTGGTAAGTTAGCTCTCAGTCTGGAACTGTTTTAGTAATGGCCTTTATTATGAAACGTACTGTGACAAATTACATGGCCCAATGTGGGCACTGCTATCAAGTAGTTAGGACTGCTGTATCAGAGAAGCCGTGAAGTGGCCAGCAGCTAAACATGTGTTTGCAAACATTTGTGACGAATTCTCTGAATTTTATTACCAGATAGATTCAGGGATGGTTCCAGGTAATTTTCAGTGTGCGGAAGAGAATTTGGGGGTGGGGATTTGCACCCCCCTTCCTCTTTGTTTGTTTGTCTGTGACCCCTCCCCCTTCCAGCACCTGATATATAATTATCTCCAGGTATGATTGAGCAGCTTCCAAATTGTTTGTCTGCTTGTGTGCATGAGGCATTGAATGGGAGCAGCATTTGGAAGGCATGCTGTTCCTTGTAGTGCCAATTGGAGATCCTGGGGGTGGCTCCCTGGTAAGTTAGCTCTCAGTCTGGAACTGTTTTAGTAATGGCCTTTATTATGAGGCGAACTGTGACAAATTACATGGCCCAATGTGGGCACTGCTATCAAGTAGTTAGGACTGCTGTATCAGAGAAGCCGTGAAGTGGCCAGCAGCTAAACATGTGTTTGCAAACATTTGTGACGAATTCTCTGAATTTTATTACCAGATAGATTCAGGGATGGTTACAGGTAATTTTCAGTGTGTGGAAGGGAATTTGGGGGTGGGGATTTGCACCCCCCTTCTTCTTTGTTTGTTTGTCTGTGACCCCTCCCCCTTCCAGCACCTGATATATAATTATCTCCAGGTATGATTGAGCAGCTTCCAAATTGTTTGTCTGTTTGTGTGCATGAGGCATTGAATGGGAGCAGCATTTGGAAGGCATGCTGTTCCTTGTAGTGCCAATGGGAGATCCTGGGGGTGGCTCCCTGGTAAGTTAGCTCTCAGTCTGGAACTGTTTTAGTAATGGCCTTTATTATGAGGCGTACTGTGACAAATTACATGGCCCAATGTGGGCACTGCTATCAAGTAGTTAGGACTGCTGTATCAGAGAAGCCGTGAAGTGGCCAGCAGCTAAACATGTGTTTGCAAACATTTGTGACGAATTATTATTACCAGATAGATTCAGGGATGGTTACAGGTAATTTTCAGTGTGCGGAAGGGAATTTAGGGGTGGGGATTTGCACCCCCCTTCCTCTTTGTTTGTTTGTCTGTGACCCCTCCCCCTTCCAGCACCTGATATATAATTATCTACAGGTATGATTGAGCAGCTTCCAAATGGTTTGTCTGCTTGTGTGCATGAGGCATTGAATGGGAGCAGCATTTGGAAGGCATGCTGTTCCTTGTAGTGCCAATGGGAGATCCTGGGGGTGGCTCCCTGGTAAGTTAGCTCTCAGTCTGGAACTGTTTTAGTAATGGCCTTTATTATGAGGCGAACTGTGACAAATTACATGGCCCAATGTGGGCACTGCTATCAAGTAGTTATGACTGCTGTATCAGAGAAGCCGTGAAGTGGCCAGCAGCTAAACATGTGTTTGCAAACATTTGTGACGAATTCTCTGAATTTTATTACCAGATAGATTCAGGGGTGGTTACAGGTAATTTTCAGTGTGCGGAAGGGAATTTGGGGGTTGGGATTTGCACCCCCGTTCCTCTTTGTTTGTTTGTCTGTGACCCCTCCCCCTTCCAGCACCTGATATATAATTATCTCCAGGTATGATTGAGCAGCTTCCAAATGGTTTGTCTGCTTGTGTGCATGAGGCATTGAATGGGAGCAGCATTTGGAAGGCATGCTGTTCCTTGTAGTGCCAATGGGAGATCCTGGGGGTGGCTCCCTGGTAAGTTAGCTCTCAGTCTGGAACTGTTTTAGTAATGGCCTTTATTATGAGGCGTACTGTGACAAATTACATGGCCCAATGTGGGCACTGCTATCAAGTAGTTAGGACTGCTGTATCAGAGAAGCCGTGAAGTGGCCAGCAGCTAAACATGTGTTTGCAAACATTTGTGACGAATTCTCTGAATTTTATTACCAGATAGATTCAGGGATGGTTCCAGGTAATTTTCAGTGTGCGGAAGAGAATTTGGGGGTGGGGATTTGCACCCCCCTTCCTCTTTGTTTGTTTGTCTGTGACCCCTCCCCCTTCCAGCACCTGATATATAGTTATCTCCAGGTATGATTGAGCAGCTTCCAAATGGTTTGTCTGCTTGTGTGCATGAGGCATTGAATGGGAGCAGCATTTGGAAGGCATGCTGTTCCTTGTAGTGCCAATGGGAGATCCTGGGGGTGGCTCCCTGGTAAGTTAGCTCTCAGTCTGGAACTGTTTTAGTAATGGCCTTTATTGTGAGCCGTACTGTGACAAATTACATGGCCCAATGTGGGCACTGCTATCAAGTAGTTAGGAGTGCTGTATCAGAGAAGCCGTGAAGTGGGCAGCAGCTAAACATGTGTTTGCAAACATTTGTGACGAATTCTCTGAATTTTATTACCAGATAGATTCAGGGATGGTTACAGGTAATTTTCAGTGTGCGGAAGGGAATTTGGGGTGGGGATTTGCACCCCCCTTCCTCTTTGTTTGTTTGTCTGTGACCCCTCCCCCTTCCAGCACCTGATATATAATTATATCCAGGTATGATTGAGCAGCTTCCAAATTGTTTGTCTGCTTGTGTGCATGAGGCATTGAATGGGAGCAGCATTTGGAAGGCATGCTGTTCCTTGTAGTGCCAATGGGAGATCCTGGGGGTGGCTCCCTGGTAAGTTAGCTCTCAGTCTGGAACTGTTTTAGTAATGGCCTTTATTATGAGGCGTACTGTGACAAATTACATGGCCCAATGTGGGCACTGCTATCAAGTAGTTAGGACTGCTGTATCAGAGAAGCCGTGAAGTGGCCAGCAGCTAAACATGTGTTTGCAAACATTTGTGACGAATTCTCTGAATTTTATTACCAGATAGATTCAGGGATGGTTACAGGTAATTTTCAGTGTGCGGAAGGGAATTTGGGGGTTGGGATTTGCACCCCCCTTCCTCTTTGTTTGTCTGTGACCCCTCCCCCTTCCAGCACCTGATATATAATTATCTACAGGTATGATTGAGCAGCTTCCAAATGGTTTGTCTGCTTGTGTGCATGAGGCATTGAATGGGAGCAGCATTTGGAAGGCATGCTGTTCCTTGTAGTGCCAATGGGAGATCCTGGGGGTGGCTCCCTGGTAAGTTAGCTCTCAGTCTGGAACTGTTTTAGTAATGGCCTTTATTATGAGGCGTACTGTGACAAATTACATGGCCCAATGTGGGCACTGCTATCAAGTAGTTAGGACTGCTGTATCAGAGAAGCCGTGAAGTGGCCAGCAGCTAAACATGTGTTTGCAAACATTTGTGACGAATTCTCTGAATTTTATTACCAGATAGATTCAGGGATGGTTACAGGTAATTTTCAGTGTGCGGAAGGGAATTTGGGGTGGGGATTTGCACCCCCCTTCCTCTTTGTTTGTTTGTCTGTGACCCCTCCCCCTTCCAGCACCTGATATATAATTATCTCCAGGTATGATTGAGCAGCTTCCAAATGGTTTGTCTGCTTGTGTGCATGAGGCATTGAATGGGAGCAGCATTTGGAAGGCATGCTGTTCCTTGTAGTGCCAATGGAAGATCCTGGGGGTGGCTCCCTGGTAAGTTAGCTCTCAGTCTGGAACTGTTTTAGTAATGGCCTTTATTATGAGGCGTACTGTGACAAATTACATGGCCCAATGTGGGCACTGCTATCAAGTAGTTAGGACTGCTGTATCAGAGAAGCTGTGAAGTGGCCAGCAGCTAAACATGTGTTTGCAAACATTTGTGACGAATTCTCTGAATTTTATTACCAGATAGATTCAGGGATGGTTACAGGTAATTTTCAGTGTGCGGAAGGGAATTTGGGGTGGGGATTTGCACCCCCCTTCCTCTTTGTTTGTTTGTCTGTGACCCCTCCCCCTTCCAGCACCTGATATATAATTATCTCCAGGTATGATTGAGCAGCTTCCAAATGGTTTGTCTGCTTGTGTGCATGAGGCATTGAATGGGAGCAGCATTTGGAAGGCATGCTGTTCCTTGTAGTGCCAATGGGAGATCCTGGGGGTGGCTCCCTGGTAAGTTAGCTCTCAGTCTGGAACTGTTTTAGTAATGGCCTTTATTATGAGGCGTACTGTGACAAATTACATGGCCCAATGTGGGCACTGCTATCAAGTAGTTAGGACTGCTGTATCAGAGAAGCCGTGAAGTGGCCAGCAGCTAAACATGTGTTTGCAAACATTTGTGACGAATTCTCTGAATTTTATTACCAGATAGATTCAGGGATGGTTCCTGGTAATTTTCAGTGTGCGGAAGGGAATTTGGGGGTGGGGATTTGCACCCCCCTTCCTCTTTGTTTGTTTGTCTGTGACCCCTCCCCCTTCCAGCACCTGATATATAATTTTCTCCAGGTATGATTGAGCAGCTTCCAAATTGTTTGTCTGCTTGTGTAGCCAGTGTTGACAGGAAAAAAATTTTTCCTGTCACCACACACAGCAGCTTACTCACTTCTCCAGGCAGCCCATTCAGCCTCACCACAAAGCAGACAATGTGCTGACCACCACACGCAGGCACGGACTGAAACTGCACTACCCGCCATCACCTGAATCTACAAAGCTCTGCCCCAGACCCATCTTAGGCCCCACCCCCTTACCAACCGAGGCTCCACTCCCTTGCCCATTCAAAATAAATTCTTATGCTTACCGTCAGTCAGTCCTCATGAAAGAGAAGGGTCTGGGGGAGGAGGCTGCTGTCTTTTAGGAGAGCTGGGTCCGTGGATGTCAGACCCAGAATGGAGGGGTCATGCAAAACCCGGTGAGTTGCAGCACACACCAGTCCCTGGGGTCTCCTCTCCTCCCATTTAAGTGATGTCTGTGTCAGTAAGTTGTGTGTGTGTGTGTGTGTGTGTGTGTGTGTGTGTGTCAATAAGTAGTGTCTGTCAGTAAGTGATATCTGTGTCAGTAAGTTTTGAGTGTGTGTGTGTGTGTGTGTTGTCGAAGTCAAAAATATTACATAGAGAGAACATACAGACTCCACACATATCAGTCGCTAAGCTTGCTAATACGTGCAGCAAGCACAGCAATATATGGTAACATACGCATTTTCACAGACATGCCACAGAGATAGATTCAACACATATTTCATACAGCACATAATTATAACATATCAAGCGCCAGACATCATAATGTTTTAAAATTATATAATATTCTTCACCCAGATGGGTTCCTCTATATTGGCTAACGCCTCTCCAGACGGGGTGCCTTGTGACGCAGGCCATGCAGCAGCCAACTGGTTTAGAGAAGAGATGAGCGGGTTCGGATGTAACGCCAGAATTAACGCCAGTTCGGTTTTATCCGAATTTTTCTTATGGGCTATCCAAACACGTGACATCCGTGAGCCAATAAGATGCCGTTTTGAGAACCGAGTAAAACCGAACCCGCTCATCTCTAGTTTAGAGCCTTCTTAACCAGTTTGTTCTTAGTTTATCCTGACACCAACTATTCTATCATCGGCCTGGAGGAAGATTTCTTTTCAGACATAAAATAAATAAGAATAGAAAAGAAACACAAGTGGCACCAATTCTCAGAACAAAATAGACAAAGTGAGTGTAGACTAAAAGAAGGACAAGATCAGGAAATACAAAACTTTTTTTTTTTAAAGTAGATTTAGCAGCTGAAGCACTACAGCGCAGTTGCCCTGTTTGTCTGTTGGCCGCCTGTAAGTAGCTGCGGTCCTGGCACCCAAGATCAGTGCGAAGTAGCATGTAGCACCTCATTCACTCACTGGAATGTTGACCTCCTCTTCAAGAGCCTAGGAGATAGGTGCGGTGCTCCTAAACTGCCCCCACCAGCAAAGTTCACTACACAACTCCACAGTAGCTAAACAAAGCTGCTGAAATTAAAAGGAAAATGAAAGTACTGACAGTCCTCAGCAAATGGTGCCCAGTGTTTGGACACAAAAACACAAACTTGGTGGGGGGCGTGGCCTGGCTGCTGTGGAGAGTAGCTGTGCATCTCCTCAGCTCCTGCAAGCACAGCTAATAAAAGCACCTTTCCACACTCCCAGCCAGTTTCTGTCAGCCCCAAGCGCCCATCTACCCTGCTGCTGCTGTTTGGGGGGACCCGCGGAGTCGGGGAGCACTTTTAAGTGCTCCTGCGGATTGCGGCCTTCCCCCCAAGGTGAAGCCCCGGCCTTGATTTGAGAGACGGCCCGGACCGGCCGCTGGAGAGAAGAGCCCTGCCGTGGATGGTTCCTCCTCGGCATACTGCCGCCCTGTTTGGACCCTCCGGACGGAGAAACGTGCCCCGCTAGGTGGGTGAGTCTGCTCCGTGATCGGAGCTTCCCTGCTGGCCGCTGCGCCCGCTGTCCCCCGGAGCTGCGGAGGCCGCCGTGCCGTCAGACGCGACCTCCCTCCCCCACCTCTTCCACCCGCCTGGTAGCCTGGGACGCGGTGGGCCGCGCGGCCGGCCGCCGGAGCCCGCTATCCTCCCGCTCCCCTCTGCAGCGGGGACGAGAAGCCTACTGACGGCTTTACACCCGGGCCGACGCACAGTTCCGGAGCGGCGGGGAGAAAGCACACATCTCTCCCCTGCCCCCTGGAGCTCTCCATCAGACCGCTATTTACGAGACCACACCTGGTCCTGAACACCCCCAAGCACTGTATCTGTGCCAGTGAGTGCCCTGCTGTGCGATCCCGAGCGGCGACGACCAGCAGCAAGCTGCTGCGGCGGTGAGGCCTACGCCGTTCACCGAAGCCGGGGCCTAGAGTTTCAGGACGACCCGGCGGGAGGCTCCGGACCGGTGCGCGACCGTGGCGGGACCGGACGGCGCCCTGCGGACACCCCTAGAGCCCTCCTGTCAACCTGAAGACCTCCCTGGGATGCTCAGGTACTTTAATATAACGGGGAAACCCCTCTAAAGCCCGCAGGCTCCACACATAAATCCACATACCTCAGCCCAGCACAGCGGCGGCCATCTTGAATGCCAAAGTCACATTACACAAGCTGCACAGAGACAGGAGCTCAGCCTGAGACCCCCCTGACATTAAACGGCGGGTCAGCTCACTGCCGGGAGGCTGAGGGAATACCTCACTCTGCTCTCACCTCTACCCCCTGAACATCCAACCGTGTTCTATAGGAGCTTTCACGAGCTGGTACTACTAGACCAGACAGCACCTTGGAACACCATTACCACTATACTGGTACTATCTAAACACCTTGCGGAGTCGTCGGCCCCCCCCTGGCAACCACACACACTACGCCGGCAGGGCCTTGGGCATCTCTAAAAGAAACCCCGGTCCCCGGTGGACCCCAAACCTGCTGGAACCTGAGAGCGTACATTCACTGCGCTGAGGCTCGACCATTACCCACAGGGCATGGCACGCCCGACTGGGCCCGTCTGACCATCCTCTCCAAAGCGCCTAGCATGTGATCTCGATATGTACTACACTTGGTCTCGTGTGTGATCCTAATGATATAGGAGCTTCCCTCATCCTTCCCAGGTGTTGACAAATAACCTACCTCACCTCCGCCACTATGCCTAAAGGGGGGAAAAAGACGAACGCCCATAACCTGGTGGGCTACTTCAAAAATCCTGCTCCATCCTCCACCCGGAGAACAACCTCACCCCCACCTACTCCAGCAATATCTGACAAAGACTCAGACGATGACTCTTCCTCCACTCCCGCCACAAAGGCTGATGTCGCCCTCCTCCTATCCGAGATGCGCAATATTAAAAAATCAATACGTGCAGAAGTACAAGAGGCTATCTCGGGTCTAAAATCGGACGTGGATAGCCTGGGCACCAGAGTAGATGCCATCGAAAGAAAACAGGAAGAGCTTATCGCCTTCCAACAAGAATCAGAACGGGAGATATCTCAAATGCGCACGGATGTTATGCTCCTAGCGGACAAACAAGAAGATTTGGACAACAGGGGGCGCCGGAACAATCTCAGAATTCGTAACGTCCCCGAGACGATAGAACAAAACCACCTCACGGACTATCTGCTCCGCCTCTTCCGTTCTCTTGCTCCCTCCGTTCCAGACGATATGCTTCTTCTGGACAGGGCTCACAGGGCTCTATGTCCTAGATCCCAAGATGCTAAAACACCAAGAGACGTAATCCTCCGCTTTCATTATTTCGCGGTCAAAGACCAAGTCTACGCCAAAACTAGGAGGATGACGACGATCCCGTTCGAAGGCTCCGATCTCTTGATCTTCCAGGACCTGTCGCCGGTCACGCTGAACAGACGGAGGGAATTAAAAGACATAACCAAAGCCCTAAGAGATCATAATATCCGATACAGATGGGGCTTCCCCTTTGCACTCCAAGTCAGAGCTGATGGCAAATTCCTCTCCGCTAGATCTCCAGATGAGGCCCTTCAGCTACTACACCAACTGAACATCTCCGGCTCTCCGGCCACCCCTCATCACTCTCTCCCAGTCAACACCTCCCCTTCTCTCACAGCTCCAGCCTCAGAATGGACCACCGTCGGATCTGCATCACACACCTCCCCAGATACATGAGCTACCATGTATAGATGCCCAGGATAGGACTTGTGACCACACGAGCCCACAACGGACTACAGGAGGTCTTTCCGCAATATGCCAAGATCCCCATACGGTGTAGAGCCTTGGGTTAAGATAATGTTTACCATTTAAGGCCTTGTTGATCCTGTTGTGGGGGGACCTGTCCGGGCCCTCGGGGCCGGGGTTCTTCGTGGCTGGCCGCGTGGGCTTCGGTCCCGGGAGGCCCGTATAGGGTGAGTTTTGTTTTTTCTTGTTCTCCTTTTCTACCTCACACAGGTCTTAATATTATTGCTGTTAATATGCGTTCAGCATGCCATGTTTACCCCCAATTCTACTAATGCTGTTACCCTCCCCCCCCCCCCCTTCCCCCCTCCCCTTTAAGCTCCCCTAGCTTATTGTTCGCATTGCGTACATTTAAATATAGTATGATCGCACACGGGACCCGGTCTCCTCTCTGAGCAGCTGGGTTCACCCACCCCCCACTCGACCTTTAGGGTCGACGTCGGACGACCTAGACCTGCGGGTCTGTCTCTCCCTTGGGTCCGACTGACGAGAACGGACTCCCTCCGCCCTTTAACCACTGATGCTAATATATGCTTGTTCTTCATCTGTTCTCCTACCCTCTCTCTTCCCTTCTTCCTGATCCTCTTTCCTTTTCCTTCCCCCCTGTCTTTCGGAACTCCGCTGGCGCGCTTCCACATGAAAAGTGCTCTGTTCTCAAACCATGGTCCTTAGGATAATCACATTGAACACGAAAGGTCTAAATAGCCCACGCAAACGCTCCCTTTTATTTCAATCCCTTAAGCAACTTAAAGGCGATATTGTTTTCCTACAGGAGACCCACTTCTCGGGTAAATCACACCCAGCACTTAAGTCCAAACACTTCCCGCACACTTTCCATGCTTGCGACCCCATACACAAGAAGAAAGGGGTCTCTATACTCTTTGCTAATCATTTAGATTTCATCCCCTCTGAAATACTGAGCGACCCTGAAGGCAGATACTTGTTGTTAGTAGGGTTGTTAAACGGGACCCCCTATACATTCCTAAATGTTTATGCTCCAAATCAGACCCAGGCTCCCTTTTTCCACTCCTTAAATAGCCTCTTAGCCCTACACAGACGCGGCAATGTGGTACTAGGGGGGGATTTTAATGTGACTCTAGACAGCGCTCTGGACAGATCTAAACCTCTGCCCAGATCCATGCGCCCCTCACACACGCGCAATGCAACTGCTTTGAACCTCCTGCTGTCACGGCACCTTCTCTTCGATGCATGGAGAGTAAAAGAGCCGACTGCCAAAGACTACACTTACTATTCCCCCATATACGATGTTTACACGAGATTAGACATGATTTTCCTGAGTTCGGAGCCTGCACAAAGTATCATTGACACCTCCATCCACCCCAACACGTGGTCAGATCACGGTCCGGTCACCGTAGATGTCGCAGGCCCACACCCACCCGCTCGCCACCCTGTATGGAGATTGAACGATAGACTCCTTCTTAATCCCCAAACGAAAGCTCACATAGCCGCCGAAATCTCCCACTACTTTAAGACAAACACATCCCCGTCTGTCCCCCCTATGTTACTTTGGGACGCTCACAAAGCGGTCATACGCGGATACATGATCAGTGCCTCCTCGTATAACAAGAAGGCCAGATCCAAACGCATCCGGGAACTCACGGACATGCTTGGCTCCCTCTCACTGAAGCACAAAAAAACAGGGTCCGAAACGGACCTCTCCGCCTTATCTGCGGTCAGAGGCGAGTTAAACATGCTCCTGACGACGAAGGTGGAGACCAGCTTGAAGTGGCTCAACCAATCCTTTTACGAAAAAGGGGATAAAGCTGACCGGTTGCTAGCCTCCAGGCTCCGGGCTAAACTCACAAGGAACAACGTTATGTCTATCCAGCATCCCTCTGGTGTGAAGACTAGGGACCCCAAACGCATCACTGAAACTTTCTCTCGCTTCTACGAGAAACTATACAACGCCCATAAGACCACTCAGACGAAACCAGACTTTATTGGGGCTATTCGTACCTTCCTATCCCAATGCCATCTCCCTCGTTTAAGCTCATCGGTCTCAGCCGAATTGAATTCGGAGATATCCGAAGAGGAAATTGCCACTGTTGTCAAATCCCTAAAGCTTAGCAAAGCTCCTGGCCCAGACGGCTTTACGGCCGCATATTACAAGACCTTTCTCCCCCAACTTACACCTCACCTCTCAGCCCTTTTCAATGCTGTCTTGCAGGGAGCTTCTTTCTCCAAAACGGCACTGGAGGCCAAGATAATAGTCATCCCTAAGGAGGGTAAGGACACATCTAGTTGCGCTAACTATAGGCCTATATCATTACTTAACTCAGATATCAAGATTTATGCCAAAATATTGGCTCTCCGTCTAAATAGAGTCTTACCCCACCTTATCCATAACGACCAGGTAGGATTTATCCCCGGCCGTCAAGCTCAAGACAACACGAGACGAATTATTAGCCTGACCCACTATATCAACCTTACACACACCCCTGCTCTCTTGCTTTCTCTGGACGCGGAGAAAGCATTTGACAGAATAGGGTGGCCCTTTATGTTTGAAACTCTGGCACATCTGGGCTTTCAGGGGGAATTCCTTACAGGGATACAAGCCTTATATTCGACCCCTTCCGCTAGGGTATCTATAAACGGAGTACAATCTGACCCTTTGGACATCTCCAACGGTACCAGACAGGGCTGCCCACTCTCACCCCTGATCTTTGCCTTAGTGATAGAACCATTAGCAGCCCGAATCCGAGCCTCGCCCGACATCGGAGGGCTAGGAGTAGGGGACTCCGTTTACAAGATTTCCTTGTTCGCAGACGACGTCCTCCTGTCACTTTCCTCACCTCACACCTCTCTGCCGAACCTTTTTACTCTCCTGTCTGAATACGGACAGTTATCGGGCTACAAAGTCAACTGGTCCAAGACGGAAGCTCTCCCCTTCCACATCTCCCCTCCCCAAATAGCCAACATGCAAAACAACTTCAAATTCACCTGGTGCACCTCTAAAATCCGATACCTGGGGGTCTATATTACGAGCCGCTATGGAGACTTGTTTAAGGAAAATTTCTCGCCTTTGCTTAAAAATCTTAAGGCCGATCTCCATAAATGGCAATCATTAATCATATCTTGGTTAGGCCGTATCATAGCTCTGAAAATGAATATTATCCCCCGCCTCCTCTATCTATTCCAAACGCTACCAGTGAAAGTGCCGGACTCGGTACTGGCACAAATTCATACGTGGTTGCTACGTTTTGTGTGGAGAAATAAAACTCCTAGGATAGGGTTCTCTACCCTCCGCAGATCAGTACAAGAAGGGGGGAGAGGATTCCCAGATATCCGCCTTTACTATCTGGCCACCCATCTCAGCCAAGCGGTTGCATGGTTCGCCCCTACGCAGTCCATACGTTGGCTCCAGTTAGAGAGGACACTTGGCCGCACTCCTCTATCATCTCTACTCCTATCCCCTCCTAAATCTAGATCTCCCCATTTGCAACTCCACCCGGTTCTGGAATTCACCTGTCAGATCTGGGACTATTGTACACGCCATTTCCACATGCTATCAGCCCCTTCGGCGCTTACTCCATTGTGGGACAACCCTTCGTTCGCCCCAGGCCATTCCATGACCCGCTCGCACTCATGGTCGACACATAACATCCGCTTCGTTCTAGATGTATTGTCCGAAGGGGCCTGTACACCATTACCGGAAATTGCGTCAAAATATGACTTCCCGGATGCGAACCCTTTTACCTATCTACAGGTGAGACACTTTGTCTCGTCCTTAACAAGCACATCCCCATTCCAACCTCTCTCCACCCTGGAGTCCTATTGCTATTACAAACCGCTCGCTCGTGGAATCATCTCCCAACTGTATTACCTTCTCCAGGTAGGGGATAGGAAAACGACCCCGGCCTTTATACTCAAGTGGGAACAGGACCTTGGCCCGATACCAGATGACTATGATTGGTCAGATGTCTTTGCGGCTGCCGCGAAATCCTCGATTTCAACCCTAGTTAAGGAAAACGCATATAAAATCTTATATAGGTGGTATCTAGTCCCCTCTAGACTTCACAAAATGTTCCCCTCCTCCCAGCCATTGTGCTGGAGAGGATGCGGCGGACACGGCTCTTTCCTCCATATATGGTGGACATGCCCTAAAATCGAGCTATTCTGGGACTCAGTCGCCCACTTGTTGAGTACAGTGCTCCAGACCTGGATATACAAAGATCCTTGGTCCTTTCTGCTAGGCCTCCCCACTGCCAATGCACCTCCGAACTCCGGTAAATTACTGACACAGATCTTGAACGCGGCTAGATGCGCAATTGCCCTAAACTGGAAAAAGAGGGAGTCCCCCCCTATGCAACAGGTCATCAACAAAATATGGTACTTCGCAAGCATGGAAAAAATCACTGCATACCTCCATAACAGATCTTTTCAGTTCCTTCAAGTATGGGAACTCTGGTTTGACTCACAGGCCCCCGCACACGGAGCTCGACCCCCCGGGAGCTCGACGGCCATACTATTATGACCCCTGTGCTCTCCTAGCCCGACAAGTAGCTCAGAGGATATCCTCAACATATCCTTTTCGTGTTCCCCGAGTAGCACTTTCCATTTAGTACTAGCGCCATGCGCGTACCAACGCAAAACGGGGGCGTACCAGCGGCATTTCCCTAACCCTGCCACCTCTCCTCCTACTCTATTCCCTCCCCATCTCCCCTGTCTCTTTTTCTCGCCTCTCAGGTTCTATCTCTTTAGTCTCTACCCTCCTACAGTCATAACTACGAACCTGTGTGTCGGTTCCCACCCATCTGAATAGTCTCTGCCTACCCTGAGACATAACTCTTTGCTGTTTCTTTGCATTGTGGGAACCACATGTTCCTTATTTTAAGGTTATATATCTGTTATCGGTAATGTTATGTTAGACAGAACAGCCCATCCCATATAAGGGGGAAGGCTGCAGTAATGTTTGTAACCTGTAAAGTTTATACCCTGAAAATTAAAATAAACAATTTAAAAAAAAAAAAAAACACAAACTTAGCACTATGACATGTATATGGGGAGGTTGCAGCCCACAAACAAGTGTCCCCTAGATTGCATGACAGAGCCAAGTGTTTTGGGTTTTTTTTAAATCAATTTCTCTATCAGCTGTAATATTTGAACAAAGGTTTCTGTCAGACTTAGGGTGCATACACACGGTGAGATTCGGACTTATCCGATTCTCACCGTGCGACAGGGGGCCGGGTCGGCACTTAGCCAGTATCGCAAGCACATAATGAGTGTGCTTGCGATGCTGGCTATGTGCGATGTCAATCCTGACTATCTCTTCTATAGAGATAGTCAGGATTGACTTGCCTGCACAGCCTATTTTTTCGGCCGATGCCGACCGCGCGGGGCCGCGCATCGGCATCGGATCGGGATCGCAAGGTGACAGTCACCTTGCGATCTGCACTATATTTTCTTCCGATTCTGACTATATAGTCAGAATCGGAAGAAAATATCGTACCGTGTGTACACACCTTTAGGATACTTCTGTTTAGCGAGTATGAGAGCTTTATAAAACATGTAATGATTTTTAGTTAAATAATGTTTCAGTAGTATGCCCATTGAAAAAGCCAAATCAAGTGGATGTTTGTTACTTTAATATCAGCCTTTATGATTCCTTGATTGATTGGTATGGACAGTGTAACGTTTTACTCTACGAGAGGTGTGTAATGAAGGGGGCGGGCAGGATGGGGTATGTGTCTCCACTTACTCAGTGGAATGCTCTTGTACAGTAAGAGGACAGGTTGGACACGCACAGTCCTGCAATAATTATGTTGGAATCTACTTGCATAGTTATTCGTTCGGCACTTGGTCCTTAGTACTCAACAAAGAGCTCTCAACAAGTTTTCCTTAACAACAGGAGAGTATTAGACTTTTTTTCCTGTTGTCAGGATATCGACATTCCCCAAATACTAGACAGTAACTGGGAATTCAAAACATTTTATTGACAGCTAATATTTAATTAGAATTTCTGCAGACATTATGGAGCAGGTGAAATAGAATATATGTTCCCTAGCATTTCGCAACCAAGCAGATTCTGCCAATTTACAGTTCAGTTTACAAAGGAAAACAAATCCATCCATCCATCCCAATTCTTATCAATCTGTTTATGAGTGCGGATATTTTCTAGAGATGGTAGATCAGAACTACTGTGGACATTTGAAGAAGTGCAATTCAAGTCTTTAAGTGCTGGAGGACACTGGAATGCCATAGGGTGGAGAGGGCACTCTTACAGGAGCAGGCACAATCTGCACACTAAATTTCTTTGTGGGCTGCCTCCTTCCTATCTACATCCCATGGTGCAAAGTACTTCAGTTTTGACTTTAAAAAGCCCATTTTTTAACTTGTGTTAACAGTAAAACTTATTATACATGTACAGAAGACCAGGTACCAGCTGTGTAGAGCTGCTCTGCAGAGACTAAATGCCTAGGAGGGAATGGACTTGCCAGCTACCATTTAGGGCCATTTGATACTGTGCCCAGCATGAACTGGACTTGTTGGAAGTAGTTTTGACCTTCATTAGACCCTTAGGACAGAAAAATAAACAAAGATAATTAGAATGCTGAAAAACATTTTATTGATGTATACATGTAGGGTATGTCACAGCGTCTGAGCCCGGCTCTTTCTTAACGGGCTGGGCGGTGCTGGGTCTCTCTGAGTGGCTGTAGCAGGTGGGTGCTGGTGTCCATTCCCCTCTGCTGTCAGTTCTCCATTCCTGGCTGTTGCAGGGGCAGCCTGCATCTCTCTCTGCTCTTGGTGCTGGTGCAGAGTGGCTCCCATAGGGATGCACATGACGCTCTGTTTAAAATCTCCTCCCTGGAGTTCTGGGCTCCATGTTCTAAGTCTGAATTTCTAGTGTGATGCTCAGTGTTTGATCCAATTTGTCTGACTCTTCTCTTCTCCTGCTCCCTTGATACCACTTCTAGTAACTTCAATGCTTTGACCTTGGCTATTCCTCTGACCTAACCACGCCTGTCTAGTTCTGTCCTATTCTATGCTCAAGATCACCCCACGGCGACCAGTCTCGCTCTCTGCTTTAGTTCCTTCATAACTTCCAGCCCATACATTGGAAACCCAGTCAGAGGGCCACAACTCTGTTTTGGGTATTCATCAAGTCCAATTGTGCCGTTCGCACCCGCAGCATCTATCAAAGACAGGGTACTGTAGCCTGGCAATGTAGGAGAGAGTCTTCTTTGGTAGTTTAATAGGAGCAGCGGAAGTTGAGAAAGTACTGTTGGCTCTGAGAATGTCCAAGTTGAGGTAAAGGTCAGGATAAATGTCACCTTCCAAGAAAGAGATAAGGGAATATAATTAGTGGCTGAAAGTGCTCAGAATGCAATTTCTTAAGTACTTAATTTAGATCTTGTGATGGAATCAGATGACAAAAGAATGATGAATAAAAGTGTAACCCTGCAAAAAAGTGAAATAAATCAAGGGTCTCAAATGTTTAGCCCTTGTATCTTTACGCAACGGGTGCTAAAGTTTTTATAATGTCCTTGTACAAGAAAGGACAGTGGTCCACCAGACACTAGTGGAGTAAACACTACTGGGTATAATTGTTGCAGATCCTGTGGACCTGCTTTCAGGCATGCAAGATAGTCTGATGGACACACTTTAAGAAAAAAAAACCACACAAAAAAGCTTGTGTCACAACATCAAGGCTGACGCAGGTATCCGATTACTGCCACAACCCAGATATAATAAACTGGAACTCTGTGACTGGAACATTAACCTGACCCCTTGAATTATAGCCAGGAAGGCAATGTCTGTAAACGCTCAGCAGGTCAGTAGTTTGGCAAACTTATTCATAAAGGTGGCACCATACTTGGTTACCGGGTCTCAGGTGACAATATTGGCTTCCCAATTCTAATTATCTTGAAAGTATATGGTAGTTAATACTGTCACTGTCCTCTCTGTCCATGTACTTTTTTTTCTGCAGCAGGGTACACAGGTTTCCACAGGGAAACATCGGGGTGTAGAGTGGATCTTGATCCAGAGGCACCAACAGGTTAAAGCTTTAGCTTTCCCAGGATACATAGGGGTCTCCTCTTTAACCTCGCCTCCAGGCACTGAGAGCTCTGTTTCGAGTTGGTGCCTGCAGCAGCAGGTCACCTGACAGGAGGGCTGCACTGGGCAACCCAGAAAAGCTTTCCTAAGAAGATTTCCTTACTTCTCTGGCTGGTCTGTCAGCGCTGTATGTCAGAGTGATATTCAGCGCTGCAGCTACATCACCTCCCAAGCGGAGTTGCATATTCCCGCTGGCCTGGTTCCCGCGTACTTGCGACGGAGGTGTCACGGCTTAGGCACAGAGTCGCAGACTGCTCTCCTGGTTCGTGTGTGTGCTACGGGGAGAAGGTAAGAGGGTACCCCGGTAGGACCCGCCACTAAATCCCGTTCCATCCGCGGCCTGGGGAGACGGACCGCGGCGCTGGTGTGGACACTATCACTGGGCAGGGACCCCACTAAACCACCAGGGCATTGGAGCACAGGTCGGGTATACTAGCGCCTCATTTAATAAGGCTCAGTAGTACCTGGGGTGGAAGTCCAGCATTGGGGAGGCGTCACTTGACCTGTAGCCCCGGCCCAGGGCGCCATCTCCACGCAGATTTCCCGCCTTGGAGCTGCCTCACACTCTCCCTCACTCCCTGACTGAGACGCTGGGTGCCATCTTCACAGCATAGCTACAGCAGGTCTCCGGGATTGCAGGGCAAGGTCTCCCTTGTAAAGCCGCCTGTATACAGTCCTGAGACTTTGCAATCACTTGAGTATCCTACATGTCTTGAGACAGCGTTAGTTGAGAAAAAATGTACCTTACAGAATATATTGTACGAGTATTCTGATATATCCTCCGGTCACTGACCGCGCTGTGATATATACAAATATATTATAGTCCAGTGCAGCTTTATTGTGATAATTTCTGCATTGCCTGTGACTATGTGCCTGTATCTGCTGTGTGGTTTCACTCTCAGTGTGTCCCAAATGTACAGTAACTTTCACTATATTCTGTACCCTGGGCTAGGTGCGTCTGGGTCTTATAATATACTTTACACAGTATTTATCTATATAAGTATATTCTACTGTGTTACAGTCACATTATACAGGGTGGATTAACAATGGGGTGGATGGAGCTGCAGCTCCAGGCCCCCCATTGAAAATAGGCCCACAGGGTCTCTGTAGTGTAGCCAGTGTTACAAACAAAGAGGAAGGGGGGTGCAAATCCCCACCCCCAAATTCCCTTCCGCACACTGAAAATTACCTGTAACCATCCCTGAATCTATCTGGTAATAAAATTCAAAGAATTCATCACAAATGTTTGCAAACACATGTTTAGCTGCTGGCCACTTCACGGCTTCTCTGATACAGCAGTCCTAACTACTTGATAGCAGTGCCCACATTGGGCCATGTCATTTGTCACAGTACGCCTCATAATAAAGGCCATTACTAAAACAGTTCCAGACTGAGAGCTAACTTACCAGGGAGCAACCCCCAGGATCTCCCATTGGCACTACAAGGAACAGCATGCCTTCCAAATGTTGCCCCCATTCAATGCCTCATGCACACAAGCAGACAAACAATTTGGAAGCTGCTCAATCATACCTGGAGATAATTAAATATCAGGTGCTGGAAGGGGGAGGGGTCACAGACAAACAAACAAAGAGGAAGGTGGGTGCAAATCCCCACCCCAAATTCCCTTCCGCACATTGAAAATTACCTGTAACCATCCCTGAATCTATCTGGTAATAAAATTTAGAGAATTCGTCACAAATGTTTGCAAACACATGTTTAGCTGCTGGCCACCTCATAATAAAGGCCATTACTAAAGATCCTGGGGGTGGCTCCCTGGTAAGTTAGCTCTCAGTCTGGAACTGTTTTAGTAATGGCCTTTATTATGAGGCGAACTGTGACAAATTACATGGCCCAATGTGGGCACTGCTATCAAGTAGTTAGGACTGCTGTATCAGAGAAGCCGTGAAGTGGCCAGCAGCTAAACGTGTTTGCAAACATTTGTGATGAATTCTCTGAATTTTATTACCAGATAGATTCAGGGATGGTTACAGATAATTTTCAGTGTGCGGAAGGGAATTTGGGGGTGGGGATTTGCACCCCCCTTCCTCTTTGTTTGTTTGTCTGTGACCCCTCCCCCTTCCAGCACCTGATATATAATTATCTCCAGGTATGATTGAGCAGCTTCCAAATGGTTTGTCTGCTTGTGTGCATGAGGCATTGAATGGGAGCAGCATTTGGAAGGCATGCTGTTCCTTGTAGTGCCAATGGGAGATCCTGTGGGTGGCTCCCTGGTAAGTTAGCTCTCAGTCTGGAACTGTTTTAGTAATGGCCTTTATTATGAGGCGAACTGTGACAAATTACATGGCCCAATGTGGGCACTGCTATCAAGTAGTTAGGACTGCTGTATCAGAGAAGCCGTGAAGTGGCCAGCAGCTAAACATGTGTTTGCAAACATTTGTGACGAATTCTCTGAATTTTATTACCAGATAGATTCAGGGATGGTTACAGGTAATTTTCAGTGTGTGGAAGGGAATTTGGGGGTGGGGATTTGCACCCCCCTTCCTCTTTGTTTGTTTGTCTGTGACCCCTCCCCCTTCCAGCACCTGATATATAATTATCTCCAGGTATGATTGAGCAGCTTCCAAATGGTTTGTCTGCTTGTGTGCATGAGGCATTGAATGGGAGCAGCATTTGGAAGGCATGCTGTTCCTTGTAGTGCCAATGGGAGATCCTGGGGGTGGCTCCCTGGTAAGTTAGCTCTCAGTCTGGAACTGTTTTAGTAATGGCCTTTATTATGAGGCGTACTGTGACAAATTACATGGCCCAATGTGGGCACTGCTATCAAGTAGTTAGGACTGCTGTATCAGAGAAGCCGTGAAGTGGCCAGCAGCTAAACATGTGTTTGCAAACATTTGTGACGAATTCTCTGAATTTTATTACCAGATAGATTCAGGGATGGTTACAGGTAATTTTCAGTGTGCGGAAGGGAATTTGGGGTGGGGATTTGCACCCCACTTCCTCTTTGTTTGTTTGTCTGTGACCCCTCCCCCTTCCAGCACCTGATATATAATTATCTCCAGGTATGATTGAGCAGCTTCCAAATGGTTTGTCTGCTTGTGTGCATGAGGCATTGAATGGGAGCAGCATTTGGAAGGCATGCTGTTCCTTGTAGTGCCAATGGGAGATCCTGGGGGTGGCTCCCTGGTAAGTTAGCTCTCAGTCTGGAACTGTTTTAGTAATGGCCTTTATTATGAGGCGAACTGTGACAAATTACATGGCCCAATGTGGGCACTGCTATCAAGTAGTTAGGACTGCTGTATCAGAGAAGCCGTGAAGTGGCCAGCAGCTAAACATGTGTTTGCAAACATTTGTGACGAATTCTCTGAATTTTATTACCAGATAGATTCAGGGATGGTTACAGGTAATTTTCAGTGTGCGGAAGGGAATTTGGGGGTGGGGATTTGCACCCCCCTTCCTCTTTGTTTGTTTGTCTGTGACCCCTCCCCCTTCCAGCACCTGATATATAATTATCTCCAGGTATGATTGAGCAGCTTCCAAATGGTTTGTCTGCTTGTGTGCATGAGGCATTGAATGGGAGCAGCATTTGGAAGGCATGCTGTTTCTTGTAGTGCCAATGGGAGATCCTGGGGGTGGCTCCCTGGTAAGTTAGCTCTCAGTCTGGAACTGTTTTAGTAATGGCCTTTATTATGAGGCGTACTGTGACAAATTACATGGCCCAATGTGGGCACTGCTATCAAGTAGTTAGGACTGCTGTATCAGAGAAGCCGTGAAGTGGCCAGCAGCTAAACATGTGTTTGCAAACATTTGTGACGAATTCTCTGAATTTTATTACCAGATAGATTCAGGGATGGTTACAGGTAATTTTCAGTGTGCGGAAGGGAATTTGGGGTGGGGATTTGCACCCCCCTTCCTCTTTGTTTGTTTGTCTGTGACCCCTCCCCCTTCCAGCACCTGATATATAATTATCTCCAGGTATGATTGAGCAGCTTCCAAATTGTTTGTCTGCTTGTGTGCATGAGGCATTGAATGGGAGCAGCATTTGGAAGGCATGCTGTTCCTTGTAGTGCCAATGGGAGATCCTGGGGGTGGCTCCCTGGTAAGTTAGCTCTCAGTCTGGAACTGTTTTAGTAATGGCCTTTATTATGAGGCGTACTGTGACAAATTACATGGCCCAATGTGGGCACTGCTATCAAGTAGTTAGGACTGCTGTATCAGAGAAGCCGTGAAGTGGCCAGCAGCTAAACATGTGTTTGCAAACATTTGTGACGAATTCTCTGAATTTTATTACCAGATAGATTCAGGGATGGTTACAGGTAATTTTCAGTGTGCGGAAGGGAATTTGGGGGTGGGGATTTGCACCCCCCTTCCTCTTTGTTTGTTTGTCTGTGACCCCTCCCCCTTCCAGCACCTGATATATAATTATCTCCAGGTATGATTGAGCAGCTTCCAAATGGTTTGTCTGCTTGTGTGCATGAGGCATTGAATGGGAGCAGCATTTGGAAGGCATGCTGTTCCTTGTAGTGCCAATGGGAGATCCTGGGGGTGGCTCCCTGGTAAGTTAGCTCTCAGTCTGGAACTGTTTTAGTAATGGCCTTTATTATGAGGCAAACTGTGACAAATTACATGGCCCAATGTGGGCACTGCTATCAAGTAGTTAGGACTGCTGTATCAGAGAAGCCGTGAAGTGGCCAGCAGCTAAACATGTGTTTGCAAACATTTGTGACGAATTCTCTGAATTTTATTACCAGATAGATTCAGGGATGGTTACAGGTAATTTTCAGTGTGCGGAAGGGAATTTGGGGGTTGGGATTTGCACCCCCCTTCCTCTTTGTTTGTTTGTCTGTGACCCCTCCCCCTTCCAGCACCTGATATATAATTATCTCCAGGTATGATTGAGCAGCTTCCAAATGGTTTGTCTGCTTGTGTGCATGAGGCATTGAATGGGAGCAGCATTTGGAAGGCATGCTGTTCCTTGTAGTGCCAATGGGAGATCCTGGGTGTGGCTCCCTGGTAAGTTAGCTCTCAGTCTGGAACTGTTTTAGTAATGGCCTTTATTATGAGGCGTACTGTGACAAATTACATGGCCCAATGTGGGCACTGCTATCAAGTAGTTAGGACTGCTGTATCAGAGAAGCCGTGAAGTGGCCAGCAGCTAAACATGTGTTTGCAAACATTTGTGACGAATTCTCTGAATTTTATTACCAGATAGATTCAGGGATGGTTACAGGTAATTTTCAGTGTGCGGAAGGGAATTTGGGGTGGGGATTTGCACCCCCCTTCCTCTTTGTTTGTTTGTCTGTGACCCCTCCCCCTTCCAGCACCTGATATATAATTATCTCCAGGTATGATTGAGCAGCTTCCAAATTGTTTGTCTGCTTGTGTGCATGAGGCATTGAATGGGAGCAGCATTTGGAAGGCATGCTGTTCCTTGTAGTGCCAATGGGAGATCCTGGGGGTGGCTCCCTGGTAAGTTAGCTCTCAGTCTGGAACTGTTTTAGTAATGGCCTTTATTATGAGGCGTACTGTGACAAATTACATGGCCCAATGTGGGCACTGCTATCAAGTAGTTAGGACTGCTGTATCAGAGAAGCCGTGAAGTGGCCAGCAGCTAAACATGTGTTTGCAAACATTTGTGACGAATTCTCTGAATTTTATTACCAGATAGATTCAGGGATGGTTACAGGTAATTTTCAGTGTGCGGAAGGGAATTTGGGGGTGGGGATTTGCACCCCCCTTCCTCTTTGTTTGTTTGTCTGTGACCCCTCCCCCTTCCAGCACCTGATATATAATTATCTCCAGGTATGATTGAGCAGCTTCCAAATGGTTTGTCTACTTGTGTGCATGAGGCATTGAATGGGAGCAGCATTTGGAAGGCATGCTGTTCCTTGTAGTGCCAATGGGAGATACTGGGGGTGGCTCCCTGGTAAGTTAGCTCTCAGTCTGGAACTGTTTTAGTAATGGCCTTTATTATGAGGCGTACTGTGACAAATTACATGGCCCAATGTGGGCACTGCTATCAAGTAGTTAGGACTGCTGTATCAGAGAAGCCGTGAAGTGGCCAGCAGCTAAACATGTGTTTGCAAACATTTGTGACGAATTCTCTGAATTTTATTACCAGATAGATTCAGGGATGGTTACAGGTAATTTTCAGTGTGCGGAAGGGAATTTGGGGGTGGGGATTTGCACCCCCCTTCCTCTTTGTTTGTTTGTCTGTGACCCCTCCCCCTTCCAGCACCTGATATATAATTATCTCCAGGTATGATTGAGCAGCTTCCAAATGGTTTGTCTGCTTGTGTGCATGAGGCATTGAATGGGAGCAGCATTTGGAAGGCATGCTGTTCCTTGTAGTGCCAATGGGAGATCCTGGGGGTGGCTCCCTGGTAAGTTAGCTCTCAGTCTGGAACTGTTTTAGTAATGGCCTTTATTATGAGGCGTACTGTGACAAATTACATGGCCCAATGTGGGCACTGCTATCAAGTAGTTAGGACTGCTGTATCAGAGAAGCCGTGAAGTGGCCAGCAGCTAAACATGTGTTTGCAAACATTTGTGACGAATTCTCTGAATTTTATTACCAGATAGATTCAGGGATGGTTACAGGTAATTTTCAGTGTGCGGAAGGGAATTTGGGGGTGGGGATTTGCACCCCCCTTCCTCTTTGTTTGTTTGTCTGTGACCCCTCCCCCTTCCAGCACCTGATATATAATTATCTCCAGGTATGATTGAGCAGCTTCCAAATTGTTTGTCTGCTTGTGTAGCCAGTGTTGACAGGAAAAAAAAATTTCCTGTCACCACACACAGCAGCTTACTCACTTCTCCAGGCAGCCCATTCAGCCTCACCACAAAGCAGACAATGTGCTGACCACCACACGCAGGCACGGACTGAAACTGCACTACCCGCCATCACCTGAATCTACAAAGCTCTGCCCCAGACCCATCTTAGGCCCCACCCCCTTACCAACCGAGGCTCCACCCCCTTGCCCATTCAAAATAAATTCTTATGCTTACCGTCAGTCAGTCCTCATGAAAGAGAAGGGTCTGGGGGAGGAGGCTGCTGTCTTTTAGGAGAGCTGGGTCCGTGGATGTCAGACCCAGAATGGAGGGGTCATGCAAAACCCGGTGAGTTGCAGCACACACCAGTCCCTGGGGTCTCCTCTCCTCCCATTTAAGTGATGTCTGTGTCAGTAAGTTGTGTGTGTGTGTGTGTGTGTGTGTGTGTGTGTGTGTGTCAATAAGTAGTGTCTGTCAGTAAGTGATATCTGTGTCAGTAAGTTTTGAGTGTGTGTGTGTGTGTTGTCGAAGTCAAAAATATTACATAGAGAGAACATACAGACTCCACACATATTAGTCGCTAAGCTTGCTAATACGTGCAGCAAGCACAGCTATATATGGTAACATACGCATTTTCACAGACATGCCACAGAGATAGATTCAACACATATTTCATACAGCACATAATTATAACATATCAAGCGCCAGACATCATAATGATTTAAAATTACATAATGGAGTAACGTCATGTATGTGTATTATTGGAACGAAGCAAGATAGACATGTCGTGTTTGGTATTACAGTAACCAGAATAATGTGTAGATTAATTTGATGCTTGTTATTAAGTTGTAGGACATTGCTATGACTAGTTATGATTAAATGTATGAAAGCTAAAGTCACTCTTATTAGAACAATGGACATTCCAAGCAGGTGGTGGACAGGAAACTCAGGCCAGCCCTTTTGATGTCTTCAAGGCTGAACCTGGTTTGCATATGAATTGACCAGTGACTCATCATGAATGAGAAAGTTCCCTCCCTTAGACTAGATGTGTGCACTCCCCCAAACTAGATAGCACATTGCTGATCAGACACACAGGAGTTGCTGTTTTGTCCCAGACGATGATGGAGGTGCTGCCAGACCAGTGCCTACATGATTTTACACAGAGAGAGAGAGTGATATGGAGGGAAGACTTTATATGAGAAATATATGGTGATGTATTTGCTGGCCTGTAACTGTATGTATTTGATTTAGTTTGTATTAACTGCTTACTGTATAAATTGTAACCATGTAACTATATGTATACTGTACATTGTGATATATTGAATACATATCCTTTTAAAAACAAATATATACATCAATGAGCTTTGGAACTCAGATAATGTGTGGGTGTATTGTTTTCTCTTAAGGGATGTAGTGTTTTGCGACGTACAGCGCACTTTTATCGTATATGGTACTAAGATGCGCCTGGCGTCCGCAGTATAAATTAGAGCGGGCATTTTAAATATTAGTTAGAAAGCAATTTGGTATTTACAGAGTCAATAAGTGGTGTCTGTCAGTAAGTGGTGTCTGTCAGTAAGTTTTGTGTGTCAGTAAGTAGTGTCTGTCAGTAAGTGGTGTCTGAGTCAGTAAGTTTTGTGTTATGAGTGTGTCTGTAAGTAGTGTCTGTCAGTAATACCCCTTTCAGGCCGCATAAGAGGGTTGCACCTAGGTCTTGTACACGGCTCCTTCCCGGGTGCAACCGGCTTGAGACCCCTCTCAGTCGGCAGCACAAACCCAGCATATATTCCCAAATTGGTGACATCAGCGGTGACACATGCGGAGGTGGTGCTTGAAATCAGATGATCTCCAAGCGCTGCTTGTTCCTATACAGCAAACGGGTCCCGGGTCACATCAACTTGGCTTACCCATTCACACTGCACAGCGACCTGGGTTGAAGCCGTATTCAACCCTGGTCACTGCTTGGGTTGAAATACCGGGTCACTCGACCCGTATTATTTCAACTGGACCCTTTCAGACTGCACAGCAACCCGTGCATCCTCGGTTATTGCTGGTGGTCTGAAAAGGTTATAAGTGGTGTCTGTGTCAGTAAGTTTATCTGTGTTGTGCATGTGTGTGTCAGTAAATAGTGTACGTCAGCAAGTGGTAACTGTTTCAGTAAGTTTGTGTTGTGTGTGTCAGTAAGTGGTGTCTGAGGCACTGTCAGTAAGTGGTATCTGTGTTGTGTGTGTCAGTAAGGGGTATCTATATCATTTAGTAGTATCGGTGTCAGTAAGGGGTGTCTGTTAGTATGTATGTGCCAATAAGTGGTGTCTGTGTCAGTAAGGGGTATCTGTCAGTAATTGGTGCCTTTGTCAGTAAGGTGTGTCAGTAAGTGGTGTCTGTGTCAATAAGGGATGTCTCAGTAAGTGATCTGTGTCAGTAAGTTGTATCTGTGTTAGTAAGGGGTGTCTGTCAGTAAGTATGTATGTTCCAATAAGTGGTGTGGTGTGTGTCAGTAAGTGGTGTGTATGTCAGTGTGTTTGTGTCAGTAAGAGGTGTCTGTGTTAGTAAGTGGTATCTGTCAGTAAATTTGTTTGTATCAGTAAGGGGTGTCTGTATCATTAAGGGGGGGGTCTGTGTCAGTAAGGTATGATTGTTGTTTGTAAGTGTGTCTGTGTCAATAAGTGTGTGTGTCAGTAAGTGTGTATTTATCAGTGTGTTTGTGTCAGTAAGTGTAATCTGTGTCAGTAAGTGGTATGTGTTAGTAAGGGGTGTCTGTGTCAGTAAGTGTGTCTGTGTAAGAGGTGTCTGTGTCCATAAGGGCTATCTGTATCCGTAAGAGGTGTCTGTGTCCGTAAGTGATAAGTGGTAAGAGTTGTCTGTCTGTGTCAGTAAGAGATGTCTGTGTCGGTAAGTGGTGTCTGTGTCAGTAATTGTGTCCCATGAGCCCTCAGTTCCCTTTCTGCTCTGTTTTACCCCATCAATGCTCCCCTTTCCCCATTTGCTCTGTATTGCCCCCATGTTTTTTTTTCTTCAAATTATTCCACACCTGCTGTATTTTGCCCCATTGTTACTCCTTTTTCCGCCTTCTTTGCATGTTGATACAGCTCTCTGTATCATATGGAGGTCACTGCAATGCTCTCTGTATCATATGGAGATCACTGATGCTCTGTATTATATGGTGGTCACAAACTTTTTCTTGTTATAGTGCCACTATTAAGTCGTTGAAGGTAGGCACTAGCTATGACCTCCATAGAGAAAGCCACACCCATGGCACAGGCCACACCGACTATTTAGACGACACCCCCACATCACAAGTCAAACCACCGCAGCGCTTGTCACACCTCCTGCTGAGGCACACAATAGGCCCTTCCTAAATTTCAGTTCCATTATACCAGGTTTTAGCCACAGGTATTGCTCTGCCTGGCGACTTAATCGTACTACAGTGTAATAGAGTTAACAACAGGTTATGGGGGAAACCGCACCAGTTTGAAATAATATAATGCATGTCAGATAAATGTCCTTTGATAATACTGATTTGGGTTAAAGAATTAGTTTCTAAATGTGGTAACCTTACACTTGAGAACCAAATCTTGTCTATAAGGTATATCTCTGGTGACCATCAGTGGTGCTCCACTGAGTCAGAGGTATCATACTCGATTCTAAAAAGGTAGAGAAGAAGAAGACTGGGGAGCACTCTAAATCAGAGGAACATTTTAATGTTCAAAGTACTGTTAAGATCATAACAATTTTAATAGAGTACCATTTAACATTAGGGAGTTCCAATATATCCAATATGCATCAGCTAACTGTAAGGCAAAAATATGAATAGAAATGAATGATTTATAGCAAAATTCTATAATTATTTGAAATGCTGGATCAAATATATTGTGGGGACTATAATGCCAAGATGTTACCCTTACGTTTTAATGTGACCATCATTAATCCTGCATGAGATCCCATAGGGAAAAAGACTGCAGGGAATTGAATCATAGGTCAAAGGCCAAAATGTTAGGTGTACTGATTTGCTCAATGATGTCCCCTGATAGTGACAGGAAGATGTGGCAAACGATAATATTTTGCAGGTGGTCACCCATCCAAGTACTATCCCGGCCCTCCACTGCTTGGTTTCCAAGATCAGATGAGATTGGGCATCTCCAGTGGGGTATGTCCGCAGTTTTAACGTTAGCCCTTATAGGCCCTCTTTCCGAGTTGATCGCTCGCTAGCTGCTTTTAGCAGCAGTGCACACGCTAGGCCGCCGCCCTCTGGGAGTGTATCTTAGCTTAGCAGAAGTGCGACCGAAAGGTTAGCAAAACTGCTCGTAAAAATTTTCATGTAGTTTCTGAGCAGCTCCAGACCTACTCCTACCTTGCGAACACTTCAGTCAGTTTAGTTCCTGCTTTGACGTCACAAACACGCCCTGCATTCGGCCAGCCACTCCCCCGTTTCCCCAGGCACGCCTGCGTTTGTACCTGACACGCCTGCGTTTTTTAGCACACTCCCAGAAAACGGCCAGTTACCACCCAGAAATACCCACTTCCTGTCAATCACTCACCGATCAGCAGAGCGACAGAAAAGCGTTGCTCGACCTTGTGTAAAACTGCATAGTTTTGTGTGAAAGTACTTCACGCGTGCATACTACTGCCTGTACGCATGCGCAGAAATTACGCTTTTTCACCTAATCGCCTTGCTGCGACCGAAAGCAACTAGCGATCAACTCAGAATGAGGGCCATAGTCACAGTGTATTGATGGGTAATTATCACTTCAATGTGCAAATGTGAGTTTTACTGGTAACAAATTACAACATAGGCCTGTCTACAGATACATTGGTAAATGCATATAATCGTACTATAATAGCCCAGTTGTTGCATATATAATAATGTCTAACAAAAAGGGCAGTAAATTTGTGGAAGCTCCTGCATCATGCAGAGCATGCTCCAGGGATTTATCAGAGGGGGAAGTGTTGTATGATGGTCTGTGCATTACTTGTCATGCACCTCCCAGTTAGTCTGCAGCTCCTGCACCTACTCAGGAGCCACCCTGGGCTGCATTCACCACCCTCCTGGGTACTCTGGTGGATTGCCTTGCGTCCCCTTTGGGACCACCTGTGCCATTACCACCACAAATTGTCCCCATGGTTAACCCGCCTTGGGAAGAAAATTTGTCTCACCAACTGCATCAACAAAATCAGTCTCTAGTTAGATAGAAATCTACCCCAGATCACTCCCGTGTCCCTGGGCCCTCTAAGCGGGCTGCTTCCTCGTCACAATCTACAAACCTCTCTGATGTTTCATCTGAAGAGGAGGGGGAGCATACAGTCCTGTCTGACACTGAATCCTGTGTTACTGATGAGGATTCTCCCTTACAAATTGATGTCCCTGCCTTGATAGTTGCTCTTAAGCATATCCTGCAAATCACTGATGAGGAGGATTCCACTGCTGTGGCAAAGAAGACTGATAAGTTTAACCAGCAGAAGATGGTTAAAACTGTATTACCCCATTCTGATCATCTAGTGGACATCAGGCGGGAACCTTTGTCTAATCCAGGGAAGAAATTCCCTATTCCTAAACTGGCCTTGGCTCGCTATCCTCTCCCTGCAGATTTGTGTAACAAATGGGAGACTCCACCGCTGGTGGATTCTCATGTCACCCGCCTTGTGGTGTCGTCCACCCTGCCTGTCACCACTGTCACCTCACTGAAGCAGCCGACAGATAAGTGTGTGGAGGGATGCCTGAAATCTATATACTCCCTTACAGGGGCTGTACATAGACCCACTATTGCTGCATCTTGGGCGGCAAAAGATATTGAGGCATGGGTTCAGGCATTAGAGGAAGAGCTGCCTGAGGATATTTCTGCCAATGCCAGACAATACCTGTCTCACATTACCACCGCATCTTATTATATTCAAGAGGCGTCCTCTGAGGTGGGAGTATTGGCAGCCAAGGTGTCGACTACGTCTGTCCTGACGAAGGACCCGAAGGTCCAAAACGCATAAAGCAGGTGGACTTTTTTGTTAATCCCAGGGGAATCTTGTTGGACACTCTCCTTCCTTGTTACATCTTAAGGACACCGACTGCTGTGGTGTATGGACCGGCTGACTTCGATCTCCATTCCTGTGAGAGTCGCCAATCCCTGTGAAGGTTTCTATGTGCCTTGTACAATTTTATTTATTGTAAGTGTAACTCTGTGAATACATTTTTATTGTTTTTAAACAATGTTGCACTAAATTCTTCTCCCTCTCGAGTTACATACACTCTAGTGGAGGAAAATATTTCAAGAAGTATCTCAGTTTGGGAGGATGATGAGCAAGCTATACACTTTACTAAACGTGAGTGTAATACTTTACGTAAAGGTGTTATATATCAGATACCAAACGTTGTTGCACTAAGGTTGTCTCTTTTCTATCTGAGGTACACTAGCTGAAGTGGATTCTAAAAAGAAAACTACCTGGCTGGAACGATATATATTGACGGGTTTCATAACAGGAAAGACTCCTGCACATTTACTAAATGATATTTGTTTTCTTCTACATGTAACTTTCTGTGCGCCACGTGGTTTCTTTCCTTTTGAGTGTAAGACAGATTTTCTCCCAACTTCTAATCCTTCTGCACAGAAGGCAAAAGGTACCACTTTTCGTTCCTTACGGCCTCAAGGGAAAGCAAGCGGTCAGCCCGTCAGCCTGCTGCAAAACATGACAAGTCTGCTGCATGACGGGGCGGGCCTCCCCCTTGGTGACCCCAGGGTGGGAGGCCGACTTCTACAGTTCGCCCAGGTCTGGTTAAACACAACTTCAGATGCATGGGTACTGGAAGTTGTCTCTCACGGGTATGCTGTCTCCTTCAAGAGATGCCCCCCTCACCAGTTCTGCGCTATGGCTCTCCCTTCAGATCCGTTAAAGGCGCAAGCTCTACAAATGGTTGTAGGTTCTCTCCTGAGTACAGGAGAGATTACTACTCGACCCTGTTTCTGGTCCCGAAACCCAGTGGGTCTTTCCGGCCTATACTCAACCTCAAATCTCTGAACAAGTTTGTGAGAGTATCCAGGTTTCGTATGGAAACACTGTGCTCAATTGTGCTGGTTATGGAACCCAGAGACTATATGGTATCCCTGGATATACAGGATGCGTATCTGCATATTCCTATTGCCATGTCACATCAGCAGTTCCTGTGGTTTGCTATTGGCAACCTTCGCTACCAATTCCAGGCTCTGCCATTTGGACTGGCTTTGGCTCCTCGGATCTTCACCAAGGTCATGGCCATGATGGCGGCCCATCTCCGTCGCCAGGGAATCAGAATACTCCCGTACTTGGACAACCTGCTGATTCTAGCAAATCACCACAAAGTCTTCCTCAGTCATTTGCACTTGACGGTGGTTTTTCTGCAAGCCTATGGATGGCTAATGAATTGGAAAGAGTCCTCGCTGGTCCCAGCTCAGAGCATGGTGCACCTAGGGGCACTCTTGGAAACACACAGTCAGAGACTGTTCCTGTCTCCAAAGTCCAGAAACTTCAGGACAGGATAAGACACTTCATTTGTCGCCCTCGAGTGTCGATACACTCGGCAATGCAAGTCCTTGGCCTGATTGTGTCGTCTTTCGACATGGTGGAGTATGCTCAATTTCATTCTCGTCCCCTACAGCGGTTGATCCTGTCAAAATGGGAAGCCCTACCTCATCGGATCAGGTACCAGATAGTCTTGTTGACTCCGGAGGTTCATCTGTCGCTGTCCTGGTAGCTCCAGGAACAGCAACTGTTCAGGGGCCGTCCTTTCTGGATCCTCAACTGGGTCCTACTGACAACGGATGCCAGTCTACGGGGATGGGGAGCGGTGTTGGAACAACATTCGTTTCAGGGTCGTTGGACCAAGGAGGAACCACTCTTCCCAATCAACATTCTGGAGCTGAGGGCAGTGTTCAACGCACTAACCCTTGTCCTGCCTCTAGTATGGAACAGGCCTGTTCAGGTACAGTCGGACAATGCCACCACGGTGGCGCACTCGAAGCCGCATGGCAATGATGGAAGTGTCAAAAATCCTTTGCTAGGCGGAACACCATCTGCCAGCCATTTCTGCAGTATTCATTCCGGGCATCCTCAACTGGGAGTCGGACTTCATCAGTCGCCAGGACATTCACTCCGGAGAATGGAGCCTTCATCCAGGAGTCTTTCAACTACTAGTGGAAAGGTGGGGCCTACCAGATGTAGACCTGATGGCGTCTTGACACAACTACAAGGTTCCGGTCTTCAGATCATGGACCAGGGATCCACAGGCAGCATTCGTGGACGCACTGGCGGTTTCCGTGGAATTTTCAGCTGCCTTACATATTCCCTTCGGTGTCACTCCTGCTCAGGTTACTGTGGAAGTTCAAACAAGAAGGAGGAATGCTAATCCTAGTCGCTCCAGCGTGGCCCAGACAGCACTGTTTCTTAGACCTGCAGGGTCTGTTGACAGGGCGTCCCCTTCTACTTCTTCAGCGTCAAGACCTCTTCGTACAGGGCCCTTGTCTTTATCCGGACCTGGTCAGACTGGCTTTGATGGTGGTGCTCTTGAAGCATCACTCCTGATGTTCATACGTTCACTCAGGGTGTTCTATGTATTCAGCCTCCCTATGTCCCTCCAGTGGCTCAGTGGGATCTGTCTGTTGTGCTGAATGCTCTGCAAGAGTCTCCCTTTGAACCTCTTGAGTCAGTGGACCTTAAATGGCGAACAGCCAAGGTCCTGTTCTTGCTGGCTATTGCCTCTGCAAGAAGGGTGTCGGATTTAGGCGCATTGTCCTGACGTCCACCCTTTCTGATCTTTCACCGTGACCGGGTAGTTCTGCAAACTCACCCCGGTTATTTACCTAAGGTGGTGTCATTATTTCACCTTAACCAAGAGATTGTGGTCCCGGACTTTTTCTCTTCGGACTTGTAAGCCAGAGAACGTTCTTTGGATGTGGTAAGGGCTCTCCATGTCTATGTGGAGAGGACTGCCTCTATTAGGCGGCCGGATGCCCTCTTTGTTCAGTTTGGTTTCCACAAGCATGGCTGGCCTGAGAACAAGCAAACCTTGGCCAGATGGATTAGAATGGTGATTGCACAAGTTTATCCACAGGCTGGACTCCCAGCTCCTGCTGCAATTAAGGCCCATTATACTCGGTCTGTTGGACCATCTTGGGCAGCCCGTCATGGTCCTCAGTGAACACCTTTCTATGCTTTTGATACCTTCGCCTCCCAGGATGTTTCCTTTGGATGCCGGATTCCCACATCCGCTAAGGCGCGTCCCCTCCCTTGAGGAACTGCTTTAGGACATCGCCGATGTTTCCCTGTGGAAACCTGTGTACCCTGTTGCAGAAAAGACATGTTGTGGTAGACTTACCATTGTTAACACTTTTTCTGCTAAGTACACAGGGTTCCACAGGGCGCCCACCCTGATGCACCTTGCTTCTTTGGGTTGTATGGCATTAGCTGCTGGTACCTTCTCCTGTCGTCAGTATGTGGTTCTATGTGACTAACATCTGCCTTCTCTCTTGTCTGCTCCTGCATTGGACTGGTTATCGAAACTGAGCTCTCAGTGCCTGGACGTGGGGTTATAGAGGAGGCCCCTATGCATCCTGGGACAGCTAAAGCTTTAGCCTGTTGGTGCCTCTGGATCAAGATCCACTCTACACCCTGATGTTTCCCTGTGGAACCCTGTGTACTTTGCAGAAAAAGTGTTAACAATGATAAGTCTACCATAACACATCTTTTTCCTACAAAACATCGGTACTACTGGGTACTGTATTGATAATTTATATATGCATTTGTAATATTATTTGACTGATTCACTAACACTTTCCCTCAAGAAGAGACAGAAAAACGGCTCTTAGCTCCATAATGTTGATGGGCAGGAATATCTCTGGAAAAATAAACAACAACACTGATTTTAAAACCTGAGATTTCAAAAAACCCTCAATTTCTGAGGGTGAATGCTTAGCAAGACAGATGAATGTGGGATTAGTCCACGCTTCTAAAGCTGTGTACACACGATGAGATCCTTGCTATGCCCGATTTTGACTATGGGATTTCCCTTGAACTCCCACAGAGCCCAGATAGTACAGATTTTGACTATCTGTACTTTCGATTTTGTCTATGTACGATTTTGACTAATTGCCAATTTGACTATATTTTTTGCACTAGATAGTACACTAGATAGTCAAGATTGACTTGCCTGCACAATCTATCTAGCTTTGCGATACCGACCCCACGGTAGTGCGCATCGGGATCGAATCGGGATTGCACGGTGGCTAACACCTTGCGATTTGCACTAACTTTCCTTGCGATTTTGATTATATTGTCGAAATCGAAAGGAGAAATCTCACCGTGTGTACACACCTTAAGAAGAATGCCCCTGAAGACGGAGCAATAGAATTGTTGCTGCTGCTGTTGTTGAGAGCATGATTTAGATTTCCTTCATGGACCGATGTTCTGAGACAGGAGCCGTCTGGAAATGCCCTGGAGTCTGCTGAGTGACTTGGAGATCCAAAGTCAAGGGCCAATAAGGTCATACGCATCTTTGGTTATAAAGAGGATTTAAAAAGCTTCAATACCCAATAGTGCTTCTCCAGCTTCTGTATACATAGGTGAATATAGGTGATTACATCTCTCTGGACGGAGCTTTGATCAACAGGTCAAGTGAGGGTGGTAATGTTGGGATCTGAGGTGAGGTGTATACCACAGGCAGCTTGGCTCACCTCAGTTGCTCAGGGGTAATGATTATACACTAGTTGGATGATTTCTTGACAGAGGTGGCTTTGCTACATATGCATTGCCAAGAGATGGCACGTACACTCAAGTGCCACAGTTAGTTTATCAACTGGCAGAAACTGAATCTGGCCCCCATTCCTAGACTGGTCTTTTTGGATCAGATATTTGATAAATGACAACACTGTGTTTCTTCCAGATGATATGACAGGCTCTTTATAAAATTTTCTATGGTAATGATAGGCTTTCAGACAGACATTAATTGGAGGTTGGTATTTGTCACTGTCAGTTTCAGGTTTGTGGTCCACAGCAGAAATAAAGCTTATGATAAATTTGCTGAAACTAACCAGGATTATAAACTCTCTAGTTCAGGATCATCTACTGTTGCAAATACAATCCATCCAGGTTCAGACAGACAATGCTGCTGCACTTGCATACATCAACCATCAGGGACATAGGCAAACGCAGGGTTTTTTTCCGGTTGCACGGAAACCCCCCTCCTCTTGGCAAGTGGCTCACATTATGACAACAATAGCAATGGTACATAATATGATTATTACTAGAACTGCTGGAAAATCATGCAGTTTAAGGGACAGAGCAGTGGTAGCAGCTTCTTCTACCAAGTTTGTTGTATGTGTGAATCTGAGTCCTCAATCACTGCACTGGACCAGACAGTAGCTATCACGAAAAAGAGACAGGAACCTTACCACGAGTTAGGAAAATGTGTGCTGTACTGGTTCTATTATATTTGTGTATTAATTAATTTATTTATTATGGTACAGTATGTTTATGCTTTTCCAGACCACTTTGTTTGATACAGCCTATACTAGAGACCATCTATAGTGATAAATATTAATACTGTACTACATACACTATCCAGAGTATAAAAACTAGACCAATGTTTATATTAATGTCCAGGGTCAGTACTAGGTTCTTCTGCTGCTCCCCCAGACTCCTGCACTTGCTCAAACGTTCTGCAGAGTGGGAGATTGACATTTGGAAACTCCCCTCTAGAAAACCTGCGTTTGCCACTGAGGGAGGCATAGAAAGCTCCCTTGCCATGAAGAAAATCTTTAGGATCATGTGCTGGGCGGAACAAGATGCAATATTGGCAGGTTATCGGCACTGCAATGGAGGGGGGGGGGGGGGGGGGGGTGAGAGGAGTATGGGGCAGGTTATACACTGATGGGCTTTGGGGAAAGGTTTCTTTGTGCTGGGCTGCTGCTGTGTGTGGTGCTGGGGGAGGCACCCAACCATAGGGGTAATTCCAAGTTGATCGCAGCAGGATTTTTTTTTAGCAGTTGGGCAAAACCATGTGCACTGCAGGGGAGGCAGATATAACATTTGCAGAGAGAGTTAGATTTGGGTGGGTTATTTTGTTTCTGTGCAGGGTAAATACTGGCTGCTTTATTTTTACACTGCAAATTAGATTGCAGATTGAACACACCCCACCCAAATCTAACTCTCTCTGCACATGTTATATCTGCCTCCCCTGCAGTGCACATGGGCCCTCATTCCGAGTTGATCGGTCGCAAGGCGAATTTAGCAGAGTTACACACGCTAAGCCGCCGCCTACTGGGAGTGAATCTTAGCTTCTTAAAATTGCGACCGATGTATTCGCAATATTGCGATTACTAACTACTTAGCAGTTTCAGAGTAGCTCCAGACTTACTCTGCCTGTGCGATCAGTTCAGTGCTTGTCGTTCCTGGTTGACGTCACAAACACACCCAGCGTTCGCCCAGGCACTCCCACCGTTTCTCCGGCCACTCCTGCGGTTTTTCCGGAAACGGTAGCGTTTTCAGCCACACGCCCCTGAAACGCCGTGTTTCCGCCCAGTAACACCCATTTCCTGTCAATCACATTACGATCGCCGGAGCGAAGAAAAAGCCGTGAATAAAAATACTTTCTTCATAGTAAAGTTACTTGGCGCAGTCGCAGTGCGAACTTTGCGCATGCGTACTAAGCGGATTTTCACTGCGATGCGATGAAAAAGAACGAGCGAACAACTCGGAATGAGGGCCCTGGTTTTGCCCAACTGCTAACAAAAATCCTGCTGCGATCAACTTGGAATTACCCCCCATATACGGTTGAGTATCCCATATCCAAATATTCAGAAATATGGAATATTCCGAAATATGGACTTTTTTGAGTGAGAGTGAGATAGTGAAACCTTTGTTTTCTGATGGCTCATTGTACACAAACTTTGTTTAATACACAAAGTTATTAAAAATATTGTATTAAATGACCTTCAGGCTGTGTGTATAATGAATTGTGTGAATGTACACACACTTTGTTTAATGCACAAAGTTATAAAAAATATTGGCTAAAATTACCTTCAGGCTGTGTGTATAAGGTGTATATGAAACATAAATATATTCTGTGCTTAGATTTAGGTCCCATCACCATGATATCTCATTATGGTATGCAATTATTCCAAAATACGGAAAAATCCCATATCCAAAATACTTCTGGTCCCAATCACTTTGGATAAGGGATACTCAACCTGTATATCTATACACTGCTCCCCCCATATATTACATATAAAGTGTGCCCTCTTGCTATTGGGTCTGGGACTTAAGGTTGACACCAATAAGGTCGACACCAGTTAGGTCGACACCAATTGGTTGACACGCCTTAGGTCGACACCTGAAATAGGTCGACGTGGACAAAATATCGACATGAACAAGGTCGACATGGAAAAAGGTTGACAATAGTTTTTATGGGTTTTTTTGTGTCGTTTTCTCCTTAATGTGACCGGGAACCCCAATTAGTGCACCGTGTCCGCTCGCATGGCTTGCTTACCATTTTAGGGCAGGCAGTTAAAAAACAAAGATGCGTCCATGGACCTCCAGGGTTAAAAACAAAAAGTTCCTTGCTAGCAGGTAACAGCTTTCTGATCTTTATCCCCCCAGCAGATCTGGAATGAGCATGCAATGCCTGTGAACTTTGAAGCTGTTGGTTATGGTTGATCAGTAATTATAACTACTCCCTACTGTTCTGTTTGGCTGTACAGGAGAACATTGCCAGGAACAGCTAAGTGTGCCTAAAATCTCTTGTGTAATGCATGCAATGTCTGCAGCTACCAAGAGATCCCACCATAGGCTTTACAATACAGTAAAACGGGTATGGGTCATTAGGTCGACAAATTTAGGTCGACAGTCATTAGGTCGACCACTATTGGTCGACATGCACTAGGTAGACATGGTCATTAGGTCGACATGGAACAAGGTCAACATGGAGAAAAAGGTCGACATGAGTTTTTTACCTTTTTTTTGTGTCGTTTTCTTCGTAAAGTGAACCCCAATTAGAGCACGTGTCCCCTTGCACGAGCGAACTTTGGGCACGGTTACCGCTCCCAATTGTAGTCCACGTGGATCGCAAAGTATGAAAAAGTAAAAAAAAAAAGAAGTGAAAAACTCATGTCGACCTTTTCCATGTCGAACTATTTCAGGTGTCGGCCTAAGGTGTGTCGACCAATTGGTGTCAACCTTATTGGTGGTGACCTAGAGTCTGGATACCCTGCTATTTTTATATATATATATATATATATATATATATATATAATATGTGGGTGTATGTGCTGCACCATGTATATATTATATATTATGTTAACATGTCTGTACTGTATATACAGGTTGAGTATCCCTTATCCAAAATGCTTGGGTCCAGAGGTATTTTGGATATCAGATTTTTTTCGTATTTTGGAATAATTGCATACCATAATGAGATATCATGGTGATGGGGCCTAAGTCTAAGCACAGAATGCATTTATGTTTCATATACACCTTATACACACAGCCTGAAGGTCATTTAATACAATATTTTTAATAACTTTGTGTATTAAACAAAGTTTGTGTACATTGAGCCATCAGAAAACAAAGGTTTCACTATCTCAGTCTCACTCAAAAAAAAATCCATATTTCGGAATATTTGGATATGGGAGACTTAACCTGTATCTTATATTAATATATTAAGTTATGGCTGACCACTGTGCCTGTATTTTGCTCAATGGAATTACTCTTTCTTCGGATCTGTCTATTGCTGCCTGTTCCTTGGACTAACTGGATCTCTAGACTCCGGGTCGGGAGGAATGGGAGGGAGAGGGGGGTTTGGATGTTCGGCGGCTGATATTGTGCTAGAAAAGAAGAGGGGGTGGCCAGTATCATTGTGCCTAGGGGCAACCTGACCCCTAAATCCAGCTCTGACTGCTCCCATTGTCAGCCTACCTCCTCTGACAGGCACGCAACTGTTGAGAGAATGCTTCACTTGCAGCTGGGAGGGGCCTGCACTGCTTTGTGTGGGATGTGACATCATGATGTCACATTGTATAATGGGAGGCGGAGCTCAAGGCAGCCACGAGAAGTTAGAACATGCTCGCAGACGCCGAAGTAAGTGCTGTGTGGCTGCGAGGTAAAAGGAGGGGGCTGAGATCCGGTGTGGAGGAGGGTTGCCTGGGAGTCTCCCCTGCAACAACGAGGACTGTGGGGCTAGTAAGCCGGGCGCCCCCATTGACCACAACTGAGCTGAGGCAAAGGAGGAGGTGAAGTGGCCACCATCCTGCCCGGCAAGACGATCATTGCGGCCGCCTTGAATTCCACTGCAGGACAGCAAGGGGAGCACAGTGCATCTAAGAAGACTGGTAAGTGATCTGCACTCTGGAGGGTAAACAGAAGGGTAGTCCCTTTGAGATCAACCTAAGGGAGCATTGTGATTCCTCTACTGTTGAGTTTACTAAAAAATCAAATACACTTGCTTTCAGGTTTATGATTTGTGTACCATTTAAACCAGACCCCACACACTTATCTGCTCTATTCCTTTCTCCTTCACCATCTTACTTTCCAACATTCTTCCTTTCCTCCTTCCTTCCTATTCCTTTTTTTATTTATTTTTCAAGTTCTCCTTCTTTCCTGTCTCCTGACAGACTACCCTCCTGTATATCCTCCTTCCCAACACATAACACATTCTTGCTTCACTCTCTACCTTAAAGTGCGTACACACATGTCACCTCACTCAGTGCATGTCGTGCAAGATGTATGCACACCTGGAGCTACCGGCCCAGTGTGATTACATCTGCACAAGGTGTGTGCGAACGGTTGCCCTGGAAGCCCAGGTAACTGATCTAGAGCAAACCGTTACGCGACTGAGGGAGATTCACAATCTCGAGCGAAGTTTAGACAGAACGGTGGAGGAGTTGCGGGAGGGGTCACTGGTAGAAGAGGATGATGATCAGGTAGCCAGCTGGGTCACAGTTAGAAGGAAGAAAAAGAGGGGGAGGCTCGACATCTCTGAACTATCAAACCCGAACAAATTTGCCCGACTGGACGAGGAATCGGAGGATGATTGTGAAGAAATGACGGTGCCGGAGGAGACTGCTCCCTCTAGCATCCAGAGGAGCAGTCCCTCTGGCGCGGTTGGGATAAAAGATAGTGAGGTACCTAGTCAGATGGTGGTGGTAGGGGATTCTATCATCAGGAAGGCAGATAGGGCAATCTGCTACCGGGACCGTGATCGCCGTACAGTCTGTTGTCTCCCGGGTGCTCGGGTACGGCACATCGCGGACCGGGTAGATAGATTGTTGGGAGGGGCTGGGAAAGACCCGGCGGTCTTGGTGCACGTTGGCACCAATGACAAAGTTAGCGGAAGGTGGGATGTCCTTAAGAAAGACTATAGGGACTTAGGAAAGAAACTGAAGGCAAGGACATCTAAGGTAATATTCTCGGAATTATTACCCATGCCACGCGCTAGTCCAGGGAGGCAGAGGGAGATTAGGGAGGTAAATGTGTGGCTTAGGGATTGGTGCAGGAAAGAGGTGTTTGTGTTCCTGGAACACTGGGCGGACTTCTCAGTCAGGCGCCATCTTTTTTGTCGTGATGGATTGCACCTGACTGAGGAGGGGGCAGCGGTGCTGGGAGGAAGGATGGTTAGAAGGTTGGAGGAGATTTTAAACTAGGAGCCTGGGGGGAGGGTTTAGCTAGAAACTACGGGTCATGCAGTGAGAATAGTGGGGATGGCGGTAGTAAACGAAATGGGGGAGAAGTTGGTGGGAGGGTAAGAGCAGGCGGTAAGGTTACTAACATGGGTACTAAAAGAGATTTTACCAAAGCACTAACCAATGACGAGTACAGGTCATCATTGCTTCATAAGGTGGAAGATGTCCCTAACGCAAGGGAAAATACTTATCTTAGTTGTATGTATGTAAACACCAGAAGCATTACTGGTAAAAAGGGTGAACTAGAAATACTTGCAGCAAGCAAACAGTATGATATTATAGGCATTACTGAAACTTGGTGGGACGAATCTCATGATTGGACAGTCAATCTAGAGGGCTATACACTGTTAAGCAGAAACAGACTAAATAAAAAGGGTGGAGGGGTGTGTCTTTACGTAAAGCCGTTTTTAAAACCTGATATACGGGAAGATATTCAGGAGGGGACTGTAGACACTGTCGAGACATTATGGGTAGAAATTGCATGCGGGGAAAAAGGAATAAAAAAGTTAGTATTGGGTGTATGCTATAGGCCGCCTGGTATCAACGCATCTGATGAGGAATTGTTACTAAAGCAAATTGAAAGAGCAGCAGGAGTAGGATACATAGCAGTGATGGGAGATTTTAACTATCCAGAGATAAACTGGAAAAACGATTCATGTGATACTGCTAGGGGCAAAATGTTTTTAAACACACTTAATGATAACTACTTAGTCCAACTAATTGAGAAACCAACTAGGTACAATGCAATCTTAGACCTGGTATTAACAAACAATGGGAATTTGGTATCAGGTATTATAGTAGGGGAACCCATAGGAAACAGCGACCACAATATGGTCACATTCAATATCAGTTTCCATAAACAGCCCTATACTGGCTCAACTAGCACTCTAAACTTTAGCAAAGCAAATTTTGATAAGATGAGGGTATTTTTCAGGGATATTGAATGGGAAGGTTTGTTTTTAGGAAAAAATACTACGGAGAAATGGGAGGTACTAAAATTCCTGCTAGCTAAAAATACACTCAAATTTATTCCTACGAGCAGCAAAAAAAGGAATAAAAATCATAAACCGATGTGGCTTAACAAAAAGATTAAGGAACTTATGGGCAAGAAAAGGCGAGCATTTAAAAAATACAAATCTGACGGGGAAGCAGAGTCATTTCAGCACTATAAGGAATGTAACAAAATATGCAAAAATGAAATAAGAGCGGCTACAGTAGAAACTGAAAAACTAGTAGCAAAGGAAAGCAAAGCGAAACCCAAAAAAATCTTTAAATACATTAATAGCAAGAGATTAAAGAAGGAGAGTATAGGCCCTTTAAAAGACAAGTTGGGAGTCTTAAGCAAAAATTATAATGACATAGCGGACACACTAAATGAGTTTTTTTCAACAGTATTTACTAGAGAGGACCCAATTCAGGGACTAACATATAATCTCAATAATCAGAATATCCCACTGATAGGTACTTATTTAAGCGAGGAAGTAGTCTGTGATCGATTAAAATATTTAAAGATTAATAAGTCACCCGATGGTATTCACCCAAGGGTTCTAATGGAGTTTCACTCTGAACTTGCAAAGCCGCTATTTTTGATCTTTAAGGATTCAGTAATATTAGGTATGGTTCCCAAAGACTGGCGTATAGCGGAAGTAGTGCCTATATTCAAAAAGGGAAGTAAAGCTGAACCAGGTAATTATAGACCAGTTAGTCTTACATCTATAGTGGGAAAGTATTGGAAGGTATTCTAAGAGATAGTGGCCCTCATTCCGAGTTGTTCGCTCGCTAGCCGCTTTTCGCAGCAGTGCACACGCTAAGCCGCCACCCTCTGGGAGTGTATCTTAGCAGAGCAGAATTGCGAACGAAAGATTAGCAAAATTGCGAATAGACACTTCTTAGCAGTTTCTGAGTAGCTCGAGACTTACTTTGCCACTGCGATCAGTTCAGTCAGTTTCGTTCCTGGTTCGACGTCACAAACACACCCAGCATTCGCCCAGACACTCCCCCGTTTCTCCAGCCACTCCCGCGTTTTTCCCAGAAACGGCAGCGTTTTTTCACACACACCCATAAAATGGCCAGTTTCCGCCCAGAAACACCCACTTCCTGTCAATCACACTCCGATCACCAGAACGAAGAAAAAGCCTCGTAATGCCGTGAGTAAAATACCAAACTTCTTAGCAAATTTACTTGACGCAGCCGCAGTGCGAACATTGCACATGCGCAGTTAGCGGAAAATCGCACCGATGCGAAGGAAAATAACGAGCGAACAACTCGGAATGAGGGCTTGTATTCAGAAGTTCCTTGAAGTCAATAAGGTCATTAAAAGGAATCAATATGGGTTTATGAAGGACAGATCCTGTCAAACCAACTTACTTGGCTTTTATGAAACAGTAAGCGCAAACCTAGATCAGGGTAAAGAGGTGGATGAAATCTTTTTAGATTTTGCCAAAGCGTTCGATACTGTACCACACATGAGAATTATCTACAAGCTACAAGAATCAGGGCTAGGAAGCACAATATGCACTTGGGTCAAAAACTGGTTAGATAATAGGGAGCGGTGCGTTGTGGTTAATGGATCTTTTTCAACTTGGACTGAAGTGCTAAGTGGTGTGCCGCAAAGCTCAGTATTAGGACCGCTATTGTTCAATATTTTCATTAACGACCTAACAGAAGGTCTAGAGAGCATGGTGTCAATTTTTGCAGATGATACCAAATTGTGTAAAGTTATAAATGCGGAGGGGGATGCTGAGTCGCTTCAGAATGACTTAGTTAAATTAGAAGCTTGGGCAGCGAAATGGAGAATGCGCTTCAATACAGACAAGTGTAAGGTAATGCACTGTGGTAACAAGAACAAAAATAACACCTACCTACTAAATGGGGTAAAATTAGGGGATTCTGTACTGGAAAAGGACTTAGTTGTCCTCATAGATAGCAAACTAAGCAGTAGTACCCAAAGTAGGACTGCAGCAAAGAAGGCTAATAAGATATTAGCATGCATAAAATGGGGAATTGATGCTAGTGACGAGAGTATTATACTCCCGTTATATAAATCACCTGTGAGGCCACACCTTTCCTCGTATTCCAGCGTCTCCATACCCTTAATTAGTTTGGGCGCCCGCCTACTGTGTACAATTCTGGGCACCTTACTACAAAAAGGATATCCTGGAGCTAGAAAAGGTTCAAAGGCGGGCGACCAAACTAATTAAGGGTATGGAGACGCTGGAATACGAGGAAAGGCTTGCAAGACTAGGCATGTTTACACTGGAAAAGAGGAGATTAAGAGGGGACATGATCAACATTTACAAATATATAAGGGGACAATATACAGATCTTGCGCAGGACCTGTTTTTGGTTAGATCAACACAGAGAACTCGTGGACACTCGCTCAGGTTAGAGGAGAGGAGATTCCACACAATACGGCGTAAAGGCTTTTTTACGGTAAGGACGATACGTGTTTGGAATTCCCTGCCTGAGGGAGTTGTAATGGCCAACTCAGTCAACACCTTTAAGAATGGATACAAATCTAAAGCAAGATAGAGTCAAAGGCTTCCTTTGGCGCATAGGGGAAACTTGAAAAATGAGGAAGTGATAGTACTTTCCTCAATCGAATGGTACGATGTTTTATTTGGCATACCCCCACTCACGCTGATATGAAGTAAATTAAGCACATCAAGGTATCTTTAATACTCTTATATCAAGATAGTCCTGGATGTCGTACCCCAACTCACACAGAAATGGGAATCTGGACTCCTATCAAGGTTTCTTTCAAATATCCTCTCACGATAATTCATAAGAATGTATCCTCAATGTGTGATGACCTCATTCACATGAAAAAAATGAGAAAAGAATATCCAATGTGTAGAAATTTCTTTACCATGTACTACATATGAAATTTGCAATTTTGGATCATTCCCGTGCCTTGATTACACCTCCAATCATTCCACCGTGTGTAATGTTCTTATGGTTTCATATGCACCACCAACACGTGGACCCTTCACCAGATTATTGATAAGGTATGCGTACCCCTCACTCACACAGAAAATAAAAGTGGAACTCCTATAATGGTATCTTTGTATAGAAGAAATATATCTCATGGGCGTACCCCAACTCACAGATGGGTATGCAGGTTGAATCCCATCAAGGTATCTTTATCTGGTCCTTATGCCACAACTTATATCAAGCAGAAAAACGCCTCTGTAGCAATTTTGTTTGGAAATGCTTGGCTCCCAAATGTAGGTCCCAAATAAAAGAGATTCAAAAAATGGATCTTACTTCCTTATATAACATGTGAGTCCCAGACACATCGGTAAAAACAATGATCCAAAAAAATTTATTGAAGAACATGAACAACTCTACAAGAAATTCATCTAAAAGATCTCTTTGCCAAAAGTACATATGAACCATCTGATATCAATTGTTCACATCAAAGACAAATATAAATTCATAGGTAAAAAAAAAAAAAAAAAAAAAAAAAAGCAATAAAAATGCAATAAAAAAATTCCGTTGGAAAAATGGCTACTCACACAGGGGTCTGTCGACGCGTTTCGGTCTCTTGGACCTTTTTCAAGACATGACCTTCTGTGTGGGAAGCCAGCTATTTATGATGCCTGTAGCCAATCATCCCCTAACCGGAAGTCAATCCACCGGAAGTGACCTCATTGAGATAATTTACATTCTCATTATAATTATACCACTGATAAAATAATCAATTTGTAATCCCCATTCTCTAACCAAGAATCTATTCCTGTTTTTGTAACATTTTATAATAAAATAAAAAGAATTTATCCTCCGCAGTCTCTTATTACACTCTTTCACAGTGGCGCAAGGAATTATAAATAATGTAGTTCCACGCAAATGTCGTTCCTCCTTATCTACCGAAAAAACTTTCTTACTGAACAATCTGACTGTCCTCCACAATATATATAAAGCAGCCAGATGATTTGTGCATGTATAACACTCTTGTTATTACCATTAGGTCTTAATTCGGATTTCGAATTAAAGTGGTTTTTATGAAAATCCCTTTTTTCTGGGCATCAGTAGTAATCCTTTGTTTTATCTTCTTGTCTCCCTATGTGATTTCCCCATTGAAATATGACCAGCCGCACAAATCTGAAAAGATATCCAGATCTCCGATTATCACTTTGAACATTACACATATCATCTAAAAAGAACTGATGACGGAGGTGGCCGATCATAATTTCCATGCCACTGCCATATTTGAATAAAGGCGATGGAATTGGAAAGGCGCATGTGCAAACTTGGAGGAAAAACTACAATTCCCAATACTGCAAATAATGGAGGAGGATGGACCTCTGGTGCCAGGCTGCGAGAGGATAAGGACGCATGCGGGAACTACGGGTGAAAGACTACAATTCCCAATACAAATGGAGGGGGAGAGGACGGACTTCCAGCTTCCGGCTTCAAAACCATGACGACGCACAAATAAACTACATTTCCCAAGATGCTTAGCAGCGGAGGATCGAGACTGCACACTTCCGGTTTCGGAAAGATAAAGAACTGTAATAACAAGAGTGTTATACATGCACAGATCATCTGGCTGCTTTATATATTGTGGAGGACAGTCAGATTGTTCATTAAGAAAGTTTTTTCGATAGATAAGGAGGAACGACATTTGCGTGGAACTACATAATCCATAATTCCTTGCGCCACCGTGAAAGAGTGTAATAAGAGACTGGGGAGGATAAATTCTTTTTATTTTATTATAAAATGTTACAAAAACAGGAATAGATTCTTGGTTAGAGAATGGGGATTACAAATTGATTATTTTATCAGTGGTATAATTATAATGAGAATGTAAATTATCTCAATGAGGACCTACATTTGGGAGCCAAGCATTTCCAAACAAAATTGCTACAGAGGCGTTTTTCTGCTTGATATAAGGACCAGATAAAGATACCTTGATGGGATTCAACCTGCATACCCATGTGTGAGTTGGGGTACGCCCATGAGATATATTTCTTCTATACAAAGATACCATTATAGGAGTTCCACTTTTATTTTCTGTGTGAGTGAGGGGTACGCATACCTTATCAATAATCTGGTGAAGGGTCCACGTGTTGGTGGTGCACATGAAACCATAAGAACATTACACACGGTGGAATGATTGGAGGTGTAATCAAGGCACGGGAATGTTCCAAAATTGCAAATTTCATATGTAGTACATGGTAAAGAAATTTCTACACATTGGATATTCTTTTCTCATTTTTTTCATGCGAATGAGGTCATCACACATTGAGGATACATTCTTATGAATTATCGTGAGAGGATATTTGAAAGAAACCTTGATAGGAGTCCAGATTCCCATTTCTGTGTGAGTTGGGGTACGACATCCAGGACTATCTTGATATAAGAGTATTAAAGATGCCTTGATGTGCTTAATTTACTTCATATCAGCGTGAGTGGGGGTACGCCAAATAAAACATCGTACCATTCGATTGAGGAAAGTACTATCACTTCCTCATTTTTCAAGTTTCCCCTATGCGCCAAAGGAAGCCTTTGACTCTATCTTGCTTTAGATTTGTATACATTTTTCTGGATTAAGGGGTGATATCCAATTCGAGTCAAAGGTTCCCATCAGGCAGCATAACCCTTGCGCCGATCCGTGGAAATTACAGAAATCTCCTTTCTGTTACCTTTAAGAATGGGTTAGATAAATTCCTAATGGATAAGGATATCCAGGGTTACGGGGCATAGTCACGCACTATGGTTATTATAAAAAAGAGGGGTTAATCGGAACGGCAGTCAGCAACTTCAGTCAAAATTTTATACAAAATAATCGTGCATAGGAGACCACAAATAGGTTGAACCCGATGGACAATGGTCTTTTTTCAACCTTAGATACTATGTTACTATGTTACAAGGTGATATTTTAAACGATATCACTCATTTTCACCCTCCTGAGCGATATCGTTTGTAATATCGCCCAGTGCGTACACTACGAACAACGAATGATACGCGCTCCCGCAGGATATTAACAAGGTCTCCTGTCCTCTATGCATGAAGCTCAGTTTAGGCTATGTCATTGACGACACAGTGCATATCTTTCAGTGTGTACGCTGCAATGAACGACCCCCCCTAAAATTCCTACCCAGTAGCTGAAAAACCCTAGTATCGATTGTCTCCGGGAAGTTCAAGGGAAATCGTTCAACAGAGCGTATTGTCTAGTGTGTAAGCATCATGGGTGCTGTGCTGCATCTTACTTTACCTGGAGTGACACATGGAGGAGCTGGCGTGTACTATGTGGATGTGGCTTTTTCAGTGTATTTTATGTGGATGTGGCTTTTAAAATGTATTTTATGTGGCTCTGGCCCTTTCAATGTATCTGGCCTGTTTAATGTATTTTATACCAGGGGCATGGCCTATCAGTTTCAAGGCCACACCCCATTTTCTCTCACGCCCAAGCTGACAGCTCTTTGACATACCCAAAGATTTCTGTTGGCTCTTTGTCGCTGACTGGTTGGTCACCCTTGCTCTAGGGTCAGTGGCGCACCCAGGGGGGGTTTCCGAGCACCCAGAAACCCCCCTCCACTAAAAAAATTTTTTTTTCTTTTTTTTTTAGCTGCATGAGTATTATTAATGGTTGTCTAGAGTCCTCTGTCTTCCTGGTGGCACTTGTAAGTGCAATAAAAGTTTACTTTATTTTAATTATAGTACATATATATCCATGTGCATACATATATACACATGTATATACATATATACACACACACACACACACACACACACACGATATATATATATACATATGTATATATATATATATATATATATATATGTGTACTGTACGTGTGTGTACATATATATATATATATATATATATATATATATGCATGTTTAATATGCTATGTATATGTGTATATGTATGTGTGTATATGTATATATATATATATATATATGTGTGTAGATATATATATATATATATATATACAGACACACTAGTTTTACGGACCCAGCATATACTGGGTCACCTCAGTCCCCACCCCCATGATTGGCTCCGCCCAGTTCTGGAAACCCCCCCATGCAAATCCTGCGTTTGCCACTGAGGGTGAAGTCATTCAAGCATGTTTGGGAACCACTGTTATAGGTCATATTTTATATAGGACAGCTACTAAACTAGTATTCAGTTTACTGAATTCTTCAGAAGAGTTGAATTAAAATTAGTATTTCTTCTTCGGGGTCCATGGTTAATCCTTAACCTTGGGGTAAGATCTGGTGGAGACCAGGACTGGCACAGAACAATAAAGCTGTGTGAGCCTCCCAGGGTGCACTGGGGTCCTCTCCCATCATACCCTGCCTGCATGCTCGGGCATTTCAATTTTTTTAGTGTCAGCATGGAGCTGATCACACCGCAGTCCAAACTTTTACTTTTTAAATGTAAAAATTGTTTTTTTCCTTTTGCGCAATTAGCGTCTGGCAGTCCAAAAGGAAGCAAGCGCTGATGCTCCAACACGTGCACCTGTCCGCGGCACAACTGGGTGTGTGATTTTGGCGGGACCCCTGGCGAAACACCTTCACTAGCAGAGGCACAGGGGTACCCAGGACTGCAACCGGAGCACTGGGAGACAGGTAAGGCATGCTCTCGGGACCCGCACTTTGCGCAGTCGATTTACCGCTTGTCTGGGGAGAGGACCAGCGGCACTGAGGTGCTCTCAGACCATTAAGTGTTCTTGTGGACACACTAGACCACCAGGGCAAGACCGTCTTAACAGCAGTGTAGGTCCCTGGGCACAGCAATGCACCTGGGCCCCTAACTATCCTCCAGCAATAGGGGTCTGGGGTGCTATCATTAGCTGCTTTGATGTCCCGCAGGCGGTAGGGGGTGTTCTAGCTTCTGCTCAGCATGTAGGACCTCAAGCAGAAATTTCTGCTAATTACTCCTTTACTGCACAGGTAGGGAGGGAGGTAGAACACTAAACTGTAGAAGGGGGCATTGGGCTGAATGAAGTGGCCAGGTACATAACTTCCAGGGGTGTAGGGGGTATTTAATACGTAGGGGATGGGTGGATAGTGAGTGGGCTTAATATTCATCATTTTGCGTTGATGGAGGGGAGGGGGGGGGGGGGCAGCTTGCTTGACTGCAGATATCTCAAGTTCCTGGAAATAGATTTCTTAGCTTTTAATGGGATAAAAAAAATGTAGAGAGTCTCTCCTTTCAGGAGGTACTAGTGACTTGCGGATCAGAGTTCAGGAGCCAGCGCAATCCACCAATGAATATATAAACCTGCACATTAGGTGCGTGGAGCTGGAGAAGGGACAGCTGCTGGAAGGCGGATATCTCTGGTTCTGGGCATAGTAGAGACAAGCTGCCAGTGTTCACTGAAAGGGGAGAGTCTCAGTTTTTGGATTATACCTGCTAAAAACTCTACATCAGACAGAACCTGAGATATCTGGCTAGGAAGAACAATTAACAGGCTCTGATGGAGACCACTGCTTTGAAGTCGGATATCTCCGGTTCCCCCAGGGCCGATTAAAAAAAAAATCTGGAACCCCTGCAAAGAGGGGACCCTCAGCTATCCCTCTGCACATTATATCTGACCCCCCTGCAGTGCACATTGGGGGTAATTCCAAGTTGATCGCAGCAGGAAATTTTTTAGCAGTTGGGCAAAACCATGTGCACTGCAGGGGAGGCAGATTTAACATGTGCAGAGAGAGTTAGATTTGGGTGTGGTGTGTTCAATCTGCAATCTAATTTGCAGTGTAAAAATAAAGCAGCCAGTATTTACCCTGCACAGAAACAAAATAACCCACCCAAATCTAACTCTTTCTGCAAATGTTATATCTGCCTCCCCTGCAGTGCACATGGTTTTGCCCAACTGCTAACAAAATTCCTGCTGCGATCAACTTGGAATTACCCCCTTTGTTTTGCCCATCTGCTAACAAATTTGCAGCTACGATCAGGTCTGAATTAGGCTCATGGTTTTGCCCAACTCCTAAGAAATTTGCTGCTGCAATCAGATCTGAATTACCCCCTATGACCCGGTTCTCTGGATCCCTAAGTTGTTAGCCTTCTTGCAGGCAGGCCTGGCCATGGGTCTTCGCCTGGCTTCTCTCAATGTTCAGGTCTCAGCTGTCCGTCGGGTACCAGAAGAGAATGGCTCTTTAACCGGATGTGTGTACCTTCCTTCCATCCGGCTACAGCCTCCATTCGTCCCTCCGATAGCACCTTGGGACCTCTCATTGGTTCTTTAAGCCTTACAACAGACTTAGCAGCTCTCTCTTGTCGCTCCTCATTTCTGATATTTCACCATGACCAGGCGGTCCTTCGGACTAAGGGGGTCATCCAGAGTTGATCGTAGCCCTGCAAAATTTTGCAGGGCTATGATCAGGAACTCAGACATGCGGGGGGATGCCCAGCACAGGGCTAGCCCACCCCGCATGTCAGGCCCGATTCCCCCCGCAGAAGTGCAAAAGCATTGCACAGCAGCAATGCTTTTGCACTTCAGGAGTAGCTCCCGGCCAGTGTTGCTTTTGCGTGCTGGCTGGGAGCTACTCGTCACTACCCGGCTCGCAGTGGCTGCGTGTGACATCACGCAGCTGCAGCGGGCCGCCCCCCCGCATGGTCCGACCACGCCTGCGCTGGCTGGACCGTGCCAACGTCCCCTCCCGCCTCTGCCTGTCAAGCAGGCAGTGGCGATCGCTATGGAACGACAGCCTTTGGTTGTCTCGTATGCGCCGGCACACCTCGGCGACGGCGCATGCGCGCTTCTTGCCTGTTCGCTGCGATGAACAGCAGCGAGCGAACAGGTCAGAATCACCCCCTAAGTGTGGATTCCTACCTAAGCTAGTGTCTTAATTTCATATCAATGAGGCAATTGTGGTATCGACCTTCCAGGAACCTGGTCTCTCACCAGAGGAAACTTCGTTGGATGTGGTCTGTGTTCTTAAATCTACATGGACCAAACTAGCTCTGCTAGAAAAACACATTCATTATTCATCCTTTATGGATTCTACAAACGGTGCTGGCCTGCCAATAATCAGACATTGGCACGTTTGTTTCATATGACCATCTCACAGGTGTACTCGCAGGCTGATATTCCTGTTCCAATTACAGTGACGGCCCATTCTACTTGCTGTGTGGGTCCTTCATGGGCAGCACGCCATGGAGCGTCTGCTGGACAATTATGTAAGGCTGTTACATGGTCTTTGATACGTTTGCCTCTCAGGAGGCAACCTTTGCCCGCCAAGTCCTATTTTCAGTTTAGGAGCGTTCCCTCCCTATAACAACTGCTTTGGGACATCCCAAGATTAAGGATTAACCCTGTGGAGACTATGGCCACCCGAAGAAGAAAAGAGTTATGGTAAAACTTACCTTCGTTAACTCTTTTTTTTTTCTTTGAGGTCGACGGGATCCACAGGATGCCCACTCTGACGCACCACACTTCAATGGGTTGCCTTTACGGTCACCAGTTCGCTTCTCTTATCTATGAGAGTTTAATTTTCTGTGTGTACCATACTTTCTTCTCTCCTTTCTCCAGCTCCTGCTTTGGGCTTGTTAACTAAAACTGAAGTGCTTAAGAATGGGGGCGGGGTATAAAAAGAGAGGACCCCAGTGCATCCTGGGAGGCTGACAAAGCTTTATTGTTTGGTGCTAGTCCTGGTCTCCACCAGATCATACCCCAAGGTTAAGGATTAACCCTGTGGATCCCATGACCTCGAAGAAAAAGTTAGTAAATTTTACCACAACTCTTGGATATACACCATAAAATTATCTGGCAGATTATCTGGCTGGTTGGAATTAAAATCTGATAATGGATGAATGAATCTGGTAATTTGGTATGCAAATGAGATGCACAGGCAGACTCTGCTGATTAAAAGGATATGCGGCATGTCTATATTCTGTTTGCAACCGCGCCTGTATCTGCATACGAAATGTTCCGTTGTTGTTTTCTAGGAAAATACTTAAGTAGCATTTCATATGCAGATACAGCCACACACAGAATATAGGCATGCTACATATCATACTAATCCGCAAAAGCTGCTTATGCGTTCTATTCGCAGCATTTTGCAAATAAGATGCATTTTAATTGAACAAGTCACACAAAAAGACATTTGGCGCTACCAAGTCATGCCCTGGCATGGCGTGAGTAGACGGGTTAAGGTGCAGGGAAGCTAGATGTATGTGGTCACATCTGTAGCTGTGCCTTACTATAGGTTCATTAAAAGCTTTTGGGTGTACTTATTATTTCCATGCATAGTGTCCATATTCTGCTAACTGTAAATATATAGTCAGGACGGAATACATACCTTTTACTGGAGGCCGGGATTCCGGCTGTCAATATCCCGGCAGTGGGATCCCACCCACCAGTATGCCGGCAGCAGGGCGAGCGCTAGAAAGCCCCTTGCGGGCTTGCCACGCTGCGGGCACAGTGGCTTGCTGTGCACGCCACAGGATCTATTCTCCCTCTATTGTGTCGTGGACACCCACAGAGGAAGAAAAGGCTGTGACACCTTTATTCTGACGGCAGAATTTCACGGCCTGTCTGGATTCTGGCAGCACCATTGTGACTGCCGTGATCCCGACAGCTGGTCTTGTGATTGCCTACCGTCAGGGCAGAATATTTGGCAATGCAACACAATAAAAGCTGTTTAGCAGTTCTTGAAACAGCAATGAAAAAATAAGATTTTACTCACCGGTAAATATATTTCTCGTAGTCCGTAGTGGATGCTGGGAACTTCGTAAGGACCATGGGGAATAGCAGCTTCGCAGGAGACTGGGCACAACTAAAGAAAGCTTTAGGCCTACCTGGTGTGCACTGGCTCCTTCCTCTATGACCCTCCTCCAGACCTCAGTTAGGATACTGTGCCCGGAAGAGCTGACACAATAAGGAAAGGATTTTGAATCCCGGGTAAGACTCATACCAGCCACACCAATCACACCGTATAACTCGTGATACTATACCCAGTTAACAGTATGATATATAACTGAGCCTCTCAACAGATGGCTCAACAAAAACCCTTTAGTTAAACAATAACTATATACAAGTATTGCAGACAATCCGCACTTGGGACGGGCGCCCAGCATCCACTACGGACTACGAGAAATAGATTTACCGGTGAGTAAAATCTTATTTTCTCTAACGTCCTAGTGGATGCTGGGAACTCCGTAAGGACCATGGGGATTATACCAAAGCTCCCAAACGGGCGGGAGAGTGCGGATGACTCTGCAGCACCGAATGAGCGAACTCTAGGTTCTCCTCAGCCAGGGTATCAAACTTGTAGAATTTACCAAATGTGTTTGACCCCGACCAAGTAGCTGCTCGGCAAAGTTGTAAAGCCGAGACCCCTCGGGCAGCCGCCCAAGAAGAGCCCACCTTCCTCGTGGAATGGGCTTTTACAGATTTAGGATGCGGCAGTCCAGCCGCAGAACGTGCAAGTTGAATCGTGCTACAGATCCAGCGAGCAATAGTCTGCTTTGAAGCAGGCGCACCCAACTTGTTGGGCGCATGCAGGATAAATAGCGAGTCAGTCTTTCTGACTCCAGCTGTCCTGGAAACAGATTTTTAGGACCCGGACTACGTCCAGCAACTTGGAGTCCTCCAAGTCACGAGTAGCCGCAGGCACCACAATAGGCTGGTTCAAATGAAACGCGGAAACCACCTTTGGGAGAAAATAAGAATTTACTTACCGATAATTCTATTTCTCGGAGTCCGTAGTGGATGCTGGGGTTCCTGAAAGGACCATGGGGAATAGCAGCTCCGCAGGAGACAGGGCACAAAAGTAAAGCTTTCCGATCAGGTGGTGTGCACTGGCTCCTCCCCCTATGACCCTCCTCCAAGCCAGTTAGGTACTGTGCCCGGACGAGCGTACACAATAAGGGAGGAATTTTGAATCCCGGGTAAGACTCATACCAGCCACACCAATCACACCGTACAACTTGTGATCTAAACCCAGTTAACAGTATGATAACAGCGGAGCCTCTGAAAAGATGACTCACAACAATAATAACCCGATTTTTGTAACTATGTACAAGTATTGCAGATAATCCGCACTTGGGATGGGCGCCCAGCATCCACTACGGACTCCGAGAAATAGAATTATCGGTAAGTAAATTCTTATTTTCTCTATCGTCCTAGTGGATGCTGGGGTTCCTGAAAGGACCATGGGGATTATACCAAAGCTCCCAAACGGGCGGGAGAGTGCGGATGACTCTGCAGCACCGAATGAGAGAACTCCAGGTCCTCCTTAGCCAGGGTATCAAATTTGTAGAATTTAGCAAACGTGTTTGCCCCTGACCAAGTAGCTGCTCGGCAAGGTTGTAAAGCCGAGACCCCTCGGGCAGCCGCCCAAGATGAGCCCACCTTCCTTGTGGAATGGGCATTTACATATTTTGGCTGTGGCAGGCCTGCCACAGAATGTGCAAGCTGAATTGTATTACACATCCAACTAGCAATAGTCTGCTTAGAAGCAAGAGCACCCAGTTTGTTGGGTGCATACAGGATAACAGCAAGTCAGTTTTCCTGACTCCAGCCGTCCTGGAACATATTTTCAGGGCCCTGACAACATCTAGCAACTTGGAGTCCTCCAAGTCCCTAGTAGGTGCAAGGCACCACAATAAGCTGGTTCAGGTGAAACACTGACACCACCTTAGGGAGAGAACTGGGGACGAGTCCGCAGCTCTGCCCTGTCCGAATGGACAAACAGATATGGGCTTTTTTGAGAAAAAACCACCAATTTGACACTCGCCTGGTCCAGGCCAGGGCCAAGAGCATGGTCACTTTTCATGTGAGATGCTTCAAATCCACAGATTTGACTGGTTTTAAACCAATGTGATTTGAGGAATCCCAGAACTACGTTGAGATCCCACAGTGCCACTGGAGGCACAAAAGGGGGTTGTATATGCAATACTCCCTTGACAAACTTCTGGACTTCAGGAACTGAAGCCAATTCTTTCTGGAAGAAAATCGACAGGGCCGAAATTTGAACCTTAATGGACCCCAATTTGAGGCCCATAGACACTCCTGTTTGCAGGAAATGCAGGAAACGACCGAGTTGAAATTTCTTTGTGGGGCCTTCCTGGCCTCACACCACGCAACATATTTTCGCCACATGTGGTGATAATGTTGTGCGGTCACCTCCTTTCTGGCTTTGACCAGGGTAGGAATGACCTCTTCCGGAATGCCTTTTTCCCTTAGGATCCGGCTTTCCACCGCCATGCCGACAAACGCAGCTGCGGTAAGTCTTGGAACAGACATGGTACTTGCTGAAGCAAGTCCCTTCTTAGCGGCAGAGGCCATAAGACCTCTGTAAGCATCTCTTGAAGTTCCGGGTACCAAGTCCTTCTTGGCCAATCCGGAGCCATGAGTATAGTTCTTACTCCTCTACGTCTTATAATTCTCAGCACCTTAGGTATGAGAAGCAGAGGAGGGAACACATACACCGACTGGTACACCCACGGTGTTACCAGAACGTCCACAGCTATTGCCTGAGGGTCTCTTGACCTGGCGCAATACCTGTCCCGTTTTTTGTTCAGACGGGACGCCATCATGTCCACCTTTGGTATTTCCCAACGGTTTACAATCATGTGGAAAAAACTTCCCGATGAAGTTTCCACTCTCCCGGGTGGAGGTCGTGCCTGCTGAGGAAGTCTGCTTCCCAGTTTCCATTCCCGGGATGAAACACTGCTGACAGTGCTATCACATGATTTTCCGCCCAGCGAAAAGTCCTTGCAGTTTTTGCCATTGCCCTCCTGCTTCTTGTGTCGCCCTGTCTGTTTACGTGGGCGACTGCCGTGATGTTTTTCCCACTGGATCAATACCGGCTGACCTTGAAGCAGAGGTCTTGCTAAGCTTAGAGCATTATAAATTTACCCTTAGCTCCAGTATATTTATGTGGAGAAAAGTCTCCAGACTTGATCACACTCCCTGGAAATTTTTTCCTTGTGTGACTGCTCCCCAGCCTCTCGGGCTGGGCTCCGTGGTCACCAGCATCCAATCCTGAATGCCGAATCTGCGGCCCTCTAGAAGATGAGCACTCTATAACCACCACAGGAGAGACACCCTTGTCCTTGGATATAGGGTTATCCGCTGATGCATCTGAAGATGCGATCCGGACCATTTGTCCAGCAGATCCCACTGAAAAGTTCTTGCGTGAAATCTGCCGAATGGAATTGCTTCGTAGGAAGCCACCATTTTTACCAGGACCCTTGTGCAATGATGCACTGTTTTTAGGAGGTTCCTGACTAGCTCGGATAACTCCCTGGCTTTCTCTTCCGGGAGAAACACCTTTTTCTGGACTGTGTCCAGAATCATCCCTAGGCACAGCAGACGTGTCGTCGGGATCAGCTGCGATTTTGGAATATTTAGAATCCACCCGTGCTGTTGTAGCAGTATCCGAGATAGTGCTACTCCGACCTCCAACTGTTCCCTGGACTATGCCCTTATCAGGAGATCGTCCAAGTAAGGGATAATTAAGACGCCTTTTCTTCGAAGAAGAATCATCATTTCGGCCATTACCTTGGTAAAGACCCGGGGTGCCGTGGACAATCCAAACGGCAGCGTCTGAAACTGATAGTGACAGTTCTGCACCACGAACCTGAGGTACCCTTAGTGAGAAGGGCAAATTTGGGACATAGAGGTAAGCATCCCTGATGTCCCGGGACACTATATAGTCCCCTTCTTCCTGGTTCGTTATCACTGCTCTGAGTGACTCCATCTTGATTTGAACCTTTGTAAGTGTTCAAAAAATTTTTTAGAATAAGTCTCACCTAGCCTTCTGGCTTCAGTACCACAATATAGTGTGGAATAATACCCCTTTTCTTGTAGTAGGAGGGGTAATTTAATTATCACCTGCTGGGAATACAGCTTGTGAATTTTTTCCCATACTGCCTCCTTGTCGGAGGGAGACCTTGGTAAAACAGACTTCAGGAGCCTGCGAAGGGGAAACGTCTCGACATTCCAATCTGTACCCCTGGGATACTACTTGTAGGATCCAGGGGTCCTGTACGGTCTCAGCGCCATGCTGAGAACTTGTCAGAAGCGGTGGAACGCTTCTGTTCCTGGGAATGGGCTGCCTGCTGCAGTCTTCTTCCCTTTCCTCTATCCCTGGGCAGATATGATCTTATAGGGACGAAAGGACTGAGGCTGAAAAGACGGTGTCTTTTTCTGCAGAGATGTGACTTAGGGTAAAAACGGCGGATTTTCCAGCAGTTGCCGTGGCCACCAGGTCCGATGGACCGACCCCAAATAACTCCTCTTCCTTTATACGGCAATACACCTTTGTGCCGTTTGGAATCTGCATCACCTGACCACTGTCGTGTCCATAACATCTTCTGGCAGATATGGACATCGCATTTACTCTTGATGCCAGAGTGCAAATATCCCTCTGTGCATCTCGCATATATAGAAATGCATCCTTTAAATGCTCTATAGTCAATAAAATACTGTCCCTGTCAAGGGTATCAATATTTTTAGTCAGGGAATCCGACCAAGCCACCCCAGCTCTGCACATCCAGGCTGAGGCGATCGCTGGTCGCAGTATAACACCAGTATGTGTGTATATACTTTTTATGATATTTTCCAGCCTCCTGTCAGCTGGTCCTTGAGGACGGCCCTATCTATAGACGGTACCGCCACTTGTTTTGATAAGCGTGTGAGCGCCTTATCCACCCTAAGGGGTGTTTCCCAACGCGCCCTAACTTCTGGCGGGAAAGGGTATACCGCCCATAATTTTCTATCGGGGGGAACCCACGCATCATCACACACTTTATTTAATTTATCTGATTCAGGAAAAACTACGGTAGTTTTTTCACATCCCACATAATACCCTCTTTTGTGGTACTTGTAGTATCAGAAATATGTAACACCTCCTTCATTGCCTTTAACGTGTGGCCCTAATAAGGAATACGTTTGTTTATTCACCGTCGACACTGGATTCAGTGTCCCTGTCTGTGTCTGTGTCGACCGACTAAAGTAAACGGGCGTTTTAAAACCCTTGACGGTGTTTTTGAGACGTCTGGACCGGTACTAATTGTTTGTCGGCCGTCTCATGTCGTCAACCGACCTTGCAGCGTGTTGACATTATCACGTAATTCCCTAAATAAGCCATCCATTCCGGTGTCGACTCCCTAGAGAGTGACATCACCATTACAGGCAATTGCTCCGCCTCCTCACCAACATCGTCCTCATACATGTCGACACACACGTACCGACACACAGCACACACACAGGGAATGCTCTGATAGAGGACAGGACCCACTAGCCCTTTGGAGAGACAGAGGGAGAGTTTACCAGCACACACCAAAAACGCTATAATTATATAGGGACAACCTTATATAAGTGTTTTCCCTTATAGCATCTTTTTTTATATATTTCTAACGCCAAATTAGTGCCCCCCCTCTCTGTTTTAACCCTGTTTCTGTAGTGCAGTGCAGGGGAGAGCCTGGGAGCCTTCCCTCCAGCCTTTCTGTGAGGGAAAATGGCGCTGTGTGCTGAGGAGATAGGCCCCGCCCCTTTTTCGGCGGCCTCGTCTCCCGCTCTTAACGGATTCTGGCAGGGGTTAAATATCTCCATATAGCCTCCGGAGGCTATATGTGAGGTATTTTTAGCCAAAATAGGTATTCATTTGCCTCCCAGGGCGCCCCCCTCCCAGCGCCCTGCACCCTCAGTGACTGCCATGTGAAGTGTGTTGAGAGGAAAATGGCGCACAGCTGCAGTGCTGTGCGCTACCTTTAGAAGACTGAGGAGTCTTCTGCCGCCGATTCTGGACCTTCTGCAAGGGGGCCGGCGGCAAGGCTCCGGTGACCATCCAGGCTGTACCTGTGATCGTCCCTCTGGAGCTGATGTCCAGTAGCCAAGAAGCCAATCCATCCTGCACGCAGGTGAGTTCACTTCTTCTCCCCTAAGTCCCTCGTTGCAGTGATCCTGTTGCCAGCAGGACTCACTGTAAAATAAAAAACCTAAGCTAAACTTTTCTAAGCAGCTCTTTAGGAGAGCCACCTAGATTGCACCCTTCTCGGCCGGGCACAAAAATCTAACTGGCTTGGAGGAGGGTCATAGGGGGAGGAGCCAGTGCACACCACCTGATCGGAAAGCTTTACTTTTGTGCCCTGTCTCCTGCGGAGCCGCTATTCCCCATGGTCCTTTCAGGAACCCCAGCATCCACTAGGACGATAGAGAAATTGGGGACGAGTCCTCAATTCCGCCATATCCATATGGAAAATCAGATAAGGGCTTTTACAAGACAAAGCCGCCAATTCTGACACACGCCTGGCCGAAGCCAAGGCCAACAGCATGACCACTTTCCACGTGAGATATTTTAGTTCCACGGTTTTAAGTGGTTCAAACCAATGCGACTTTAGGAATCCAACACCACGTTGAGATCCCAAGGTGCCACTGGGGGCACAAAAGGGGGCTGAATATGCAGCACTCCCTTAACAAATGTCTGAACTTCAGGTAGTGAAGCCAGTTCTTTTTGGAAGAAAATCGATAGAGCCGAAATCTGGACCTTAATGGAACCCAATTTTAGGCCCATAGTCACCCCTGACTGTAGGAAGTGCAGAAATCGACCTAGCTGAAATTCCTCCGTTAGGGCCTTCCTGGCCTCACACCACGCAACATATTTCCGCCATATGCGGTGATAATGGTTTGCGGTCACTTCTTTCCTAGCTTTAATAAGCGTAGGGATAACTTCCTCCGGAATGCCCTTTTCCTTCAGGATCCGGCGTTCAACCGCCATGCCGTCAAACGCAGCCGCGGTAAGTCTTGGAACAGACAGGGCCCCTGTTGCAGCAGGTCCTGTCTGAGCGGCAGAGGCCATGGGTCCTCTGAGATCATTTCTTGAAGTTCTGGGTACCAAGCTCTTCTTGGCCAATACGGAACAATGAGTATAGTTCTTATTCCTCTCCTTCTTATTAGTCTCAGTACCTTGGGTATGAGAGGCAGAGGAGGGAACACATACACCGACCGGTACACCCACGGTGTTACCGGAGCGTCCACAGCTATCGCCTGAGGGTCCCTTGACCTGGCGCAATATCTTTTTAGCTTTTTGCTGAGGCGGGACGCCATCATGTCCACCTGTGGCCTTTCCGACCGGTGTACAATCATTTGGAAGACTTCTGGATGAAGTCCCCACTCTCCCGGGTGGAGGTCGTGTCTGCTGAGAAAGTCTGCTTCCCAGTTGTCCACTCCGGGAATGAACACTGCTGACAGTGCTAACACATGATTTTCCGCCCATCGGAGAATCCTTGTGGCTTCTGCCATTGCCATCCTGCTTCTTGTGCCGCCCTGTCGGTTTACATGGGCGACCGCCGTGATGTTGTCTGACTGGATCAGCACCGGCTGGTGTTGAAGCAGGGGTCTTGCCTGACTTAGGGCATTGTAAATGGCCCTTAGTTCCAGAATATTTATGTGTAGGGAAGTCTCCTGACTTGTCCATAGTCCCTGGAAGTTTCTTCCCTGTGTGACTGCCCCCCAACCTCGAAGGCTGGCATCCGTGGTCACCAGGACCCAGTCCTGTATGCCGAATCTGCGGCCCTCTAGAAGATGAGCACTCTGCAGCCACCACAACAGCGACACCCTGGTCCTTGGAGACAGGGTTATCAGCCGATGCATCTGAAGATGGGATCCGGACCACTTGTCCAACAGATCCCACTGAAAGATCCTTGCATGGAACCTTCCGAATGGAATTGCTTCGTAAGAAGCCACCATCTTTCCCAGGACTCGCGTGCAGTGGTGCACCGACACCTGTTTTGGTTTTAGGAGGTCTCTGACTAGAGATGACAACTCCTTGGCCTTCTCCTCCGGGAGAAATACTTTTTTCTGTTCTGTGTCCAGAACCATCCCCAGGAACAGTAGACGCGTTGTAGGAACCAGCTGCGACTTTGGAATATTCAGGATCCAGCCGTGCTGTTGTAGCACTTCCCGAGCTAGTGCTACACCGATCAACAACTGTTCCCTGGACCTCGCCTTTATAAGGAGATCGTCCAAGTACGGGATAATTAAAACTCCCTTTCTCCGAAGGAGTATCATCATTTCGGCCATTACCTTGGTAAATACCCTCGGTGCCGTGGACAGACCAAACGGCAACGTCTGGAATTGGTAATGACAGTCCTGTACCACAAATCTGAGGTACTCCTGGTGAGGAGGGTAAATGGGGACATGCAGGTAAGCATCCTTGATGTCCAGTGATACCATGGAATCCCCCTCGTCCAGGCTTGCAATCACCGCCCTGAGCGATTCCATCTTGAACTTGAACCTTCTTATATAAGTGTTCAAGGATTTTAAATTTAAAATGGGTCTCACCGAACCGTCCGGTTTCGGTACCACAAACATTGTGGAATAGTAACCCCGTCCTTGTTGAAGGAGGGGTACCTTGATTATCACCTGCTGAGAATACAGCTTGTGAATCGCCTCCAGCACTGCCTCCCTGTCCGGGGGAGCTGTTGGCAAGGCAGATTTGAGGAAACGGCGAGGGGGAGACGTCTCGAATTCCAGCTTGTACCCCTGAGATACTACTTGTAGAATCCAGGGATCCACCCGTGAGCGAGCCCACTGGTCGCTGAAGTTCTTGAGACGGGCCCCCACCGTACCTGGCTCCACCTGTGGAGCCCCAGCGTCATGCGGTGGACTTAGAGGAAGCGGGGGAGGACTTTTGTTCCTGGGAACTTGCTGTTTGGTGCAGCTTTTTCCCTCTACCTCTGGGCAGAAAGGACGCGCCTCTAACCCGCTTGCCTTTCTGGGACCGAAAGGACTGTACCTGATAATACGGTGCTTTCTTTGGCTGTGAGGGAACATGGGGTAAAAAATAAGAATTTACTTACCGATAATTCTATTTCTCGGAGTCCGTAGTGGATGCTGGGGTTCCTGAAAGGACCATGGGGAATAGCGGCTCCGCAGGAGACAGGGCACAAAAAGTAAAGCTTTTCCAGATCAGGTGGTGTGCACTGGCTCCTCCCCCTATGACCCTCCTCCAGACTCCAGTTAGGTACTGTGCCCGGACGAGCGTACACAATAAGGGAGGATTTTGAATCCCGGGTAAGACTCATACCAGCCACACCAATCACACCGTACAACTTGTGATCTAAACCCAGTTAACAGTATGATAACAGAAAGAGCCTCTGAAAGATGGCTCCCTAAACAATAACCCGAATTAGTTAACAATAACTATGTACAAGTATTGCAGATAATCCGCACTTGGGATGGGCGCCCAGCATCCACTACGGACTCCGAGAAATAGAATTATCGGTAAGTAAATTCTTATTTTCTCTATCGTCCTAGTGGATGCTGGGGTTCCTGAAAGGACCATGGGGATTATACCAAAGCTCCCAAACGGGCGGGAGAGTGCGGATGACTCTGCAGCACCGAATGAGAGAACTCCAGGTCCTCCTTTGCCAGGGTATCAAATTTGTAGAATTTTACAAACGTGTTCTCCCCTGACCACGTAGCTGCTCGGCAGAGTTGTAATGCCGAGACCCCTCGGGCAGCCGCCCAAGATGAGCCCACCTTCCTTGTGGAATGGGCCTTAACAGATTTAGGCTGTGGCAGGCCTGCCACAGAATGTGCAAGTTGAATTGTGTTACAAATCCAACGAGCAATCGACTGCTTAGAAGCAGGCGCACCCAACTTGTTGGGTGCATACAGTATAAACAGCGAGTCAGATTTTCTGACTCCAGCCGTCCTTGAAATGTATATTTTTAAAGCTCTGACAACGTCCAACAACTTGGAGTCCTCCAAGTCGCTTGTAGCCGCAGGCACTACAATAGGCTGGTTCAGGTGAAACGCTGATACCACCTTAGGGAGAAAATGCGGACGCGTCCGCAGCTCTGCCCTATCCGAATGGAAAATTAAATAAGGGCTTTTATAAGATAAAGCCGCCAGTTCAGATACTCTCCTGGCGGACGCCAGGGCCAGTAACATAGTCACTTTCCATGTGAGATATTTCAAATCCACATTTTTTAGTGGTTCAAACCAATGGGATTTGAGGAAATCTAAAACTACATTTAGATCCCACGGTGCCACCGGAGGCACCACAGGAGGCTGTATATGCAGTACTCCTTTGACAAAAGTCTGGACCTCAGGAACTGAGGCCAATTCTTTTTGGAAGAATATTGACAGGGCCGAAATTTGAACCTTAATAGATCCCAATTTGAGACCCATAGACAATCCTGATTGCAGGAAATGTAGGAAACGACCCAGTTGAAATTCCTCCGTCGGAACACTCCGATCCTCGCACCACGCAACATATTTCCGCCAAATGCGGTGATAATGCTTCGCGGTGACTTCCTTTCTTGCCTTAATCAAGGTAGGAATGACTTCTTCTGGAATGCCTTTTCCTTTTAGGATCTGGCGTTCAACCGCCATGCCGTCAAACGCAGCCGCGGTAAGTCTTGGAATAGACACGGTCCCTGCTGAAGCAGGTCCTGTCTTAGAGGTAGAGGCCACGGATCGTCCGTGACCATCTCTTGAAGTTCCGGGTACCAAGACCTTCTTGGCCAATCCGGAGCCACTAGTATCGTTCTCACTCCGCTTTGCCGTATGATTCTCAATACCTTTGGTATGAGAGGCAGAGGAGGAAACACATACACCGACTGGTACACCCAAGGTGTTACCAGCGCGTCCACAGCTATTGCCTGCGGATCTCTTGACCTGGCGCAATACCTGTCCAGTTTTTTGTTGAGGCGAGACGCCATCATGTCCACCATTGGTCTTTCCCAACGGTTTATTAGCATGTGGAAAACTTCTGGATGAAGTCCCCACTCTCCCGGGTGAAGATCGTGTCTGCTGAGGAAGTCTGCTTCCCAGTTGTCCACTCCCGGGATGAACACTGCTGACAGTGCTATCACGTGATTCTCCGCCCAGCGAAGGATCCTGGCAGCTTCTGCCATTGCACTCCTGCTTCTTGTGCCGCCCTGTCTGTTTACATGGGCGACTGCCGTGATGTTGTCCGACTGGATCAACACCGGTCTTCCTTGAAGCAGAGGTTCCGCCTGGCTTAGAGCATTGTAGATTGCTCTTAGTTCCAGAATGTTTATGTGAAGAGACTTTTCCAGGCTCGACCACACTCCCTGGAAGTTTCTTCCTTGTGTGACTGCTCCCCAGCCTCTCAGGCTGGCGTCCGTGGTCACCAGGATCCAATCCTGTATGCCGAATCTGCGGCCCTCCAATAGATGAGCCCTCTGCAACCACCACAGAAGAGATACCCTTGTCCTTGGAGACAGGGTTATCCGCAGGTGCATCTGAAGATGCGTGCATTGATGTACAGACACCTTTCCTGGTTTTAGGAGATTCCTGACCAGGTCGGATAACTCCTTGGCTTTTTCCTCGGGAAGAAAAACCTTTTTCTGAACCGTGTCCAGAATCATCCCTAGGAACAGCAGACGAGTTGTCGGCATTAATTGGGATTTTGGAATATTCAGAATCCATCCGTGCTGCTTTAGCACCTCTTGAGATATTGCTAATCCCATCTCTAGCTGTTCTCTGGACCTTGCCCTTATTAGGAGATCGTCCAAGTATGGGATAATTAATACGCCTTTTCTTCGAAGAAGAATCATCATCTCGGCCATTACCTTTGTAAAGACCCGAGGTGCCGTGGACAAACCAAACGGCAGCGTCTGAAACTGATAGTGACAGTTTTGTACAACGAACCTGAGGTACCCCTGGTGTGAGGGGTAAATTGGAACGTGGAGATACGCATCCTTGATGTCCAAGGATACCACAAAGTCCCCTTCTTCCAGGTTCGCTATCACTGCTCTGAGTGACTCCATCTTGAACTTGAACTTCTTTATGTACAGGTTCAAGGACTTCAGATTTAGAATAGGCCTTACCGAGCCATCCGGCTTCGGTACCACAAATAGAGTGGAATAATACCCCTTCCCTTGTTGTAGAAGAGGTACCTTGACTATCACCTGCTGAGAGTACAGCTTGTGAATGGCTTCCAAAACCGTCTCCCTTTCGGAAGGGGACGTTGGTAAAGCCGACTTCAGGAAACGGCGAGGTGGATCTGTCTCTAATTCTAACCTGTACCCCTGAGATATTATCTGCAGGATCCAGGGATCTACCTGCGAGTGAGCCCACTGCGCGCTGTAATTTTTGAGACGACCTCCCACCGTCCCCGAGTCCGCTTGAGAAGCCCCAGCGTCATGCTGAGGCTTTTGTAGAAGCCGGGGAGGGCTTCTGTTCCTGGGAAGGAGCTGCCTGTTGCTGTTTCTTCCCTCGACCTCTGCCTCGTGGCAGATATGAATAGCCCTTTGCTCTCTTATTTTTAAAGGAACGAAAGGGCTGCGGTTGAAAAGTCGGTGCCTTTTTCTGTTGGGGAGTGACTTGAGGTAGAAAGGTGGATTTCCCGGCTGTAGCCGTGGCCACCAAATCTGATAGACCGACTCCAAATAACTCCTCCCCTTTATACGGCAAAACTTCCATATGCCGTTTTGAATCCGCATCGCCTGTCCACTGTCGCGTCCATAAAGCTCTTCTGGCCGAAATGGACATAGCACTTACCCGTGATGCCAGTGTGCAGATATCCCTCTGTGCATCACGCATATAAAGAAATGCATCCTTTATTTGTTCTAACGACAGTAAAATATTGTCCCTGTCCAGGTAATCAATATTTTCAATCAGGGACTCTGACCAAACTACCCCAGCACTGCACATCCAGGCAGTCGCTATAGCTGGTCGTAGTATAACACCTGCATGTGTGTATATACTTTTTTGGATATTTTCCATCCTCCTATCTGATGGATCTTTAAGTGCGGCCGTCTCAGGAGAAGGTAACGCCACTTGTTTTGATAAGCGTGTTAGCGCCTTGTCCACCCTAGGAGGTGTTTCTCAGCGCTCCCTAACCTCTGGCGGGAAAGGGTATAATGCCAATAATTTCTTTGAAATTATCAGCTTTTTATCAGGGGCAACCCACGCTTCATCACACACGTCATTTAATTCTTCTGATTCAGGAAAAACTATAGGTAGTTTTTTCACACCCCACATAATACCCTGTTTAGTGGTACCTGTAGTATCAGCTAAATGTAACGCCTCCTTCATTGCCAAAATCATATAACGTGTGGCCCTACTGGAAAATACGGTTGATTCGTCACCGTCACCACTGGAATCAGTGCCTGTGTCTGGGTCTGTGTCGACCGACTGAGGCAAGGGCGTTTTACAGCCCCTGACGGTGTTTGAGGCGCCTGGACAGGCACTAATTGATTGTCCGGCCGCCTCATGTCGTCAAACGACTGCTTTAGCGTGTTGACACTATCCCGTAATTCCATAAATAAAGGCATCCATTCTGGTGTCGACCCCCTAGGAGGTGACATCCCCATATTTGGCAATTGCTCCGCCTCCACACCAATATCGTCCTCATACATGTCGACACACACGTACCGACACACAGCAGACACACAGGGAATGCTCTAAACGAAGACAGGACCCACTAGCCCTTTGGGGAGACAGAGGGAGAGTCTGCCAGCACACACCAAAAAGCGCTATATATGACAGGGATAGCCTTATAATAAGTGCTCCCTTATAGCTGCTTTATATATATCAAGATATTGCCATTAAATTTGCCCCCCCTCTCTGTTTTACCCTGTTTCTGTAGTGCAGTGCAGGGGAGAGACCTGGGAGCCGTCCTGACCAGCGGAGCTGTGAGAGGAAATGGCGCCGTGTGCTGAGGAGATAGGCCCCGCCCCTTTTACGGCGGGCTCGTCTCCCGCTATTTTGTGAATACAGGCAGGGGTTAAATATCTCCATATAGCCTCTGGGGGCTATATGTGAGGTATTTTTAGCCTTTATATAGGTTTACATTTGCCTCCCAGGGCGCCCCCCCCCCCAGCGCCCTGCACCCTCAGTGACTGCGTGTGAAGTGTGCTGAGAGGAAAATGGCGCACAGCTGCAGTGCTGTGCGCTACCTTTAGAAGACTGCAGGAGTCTTCAGCCGCCGATTCTGGACCTCTTCTTACTTCAGCATCTGCAAGGGGGCCGGCGGCGCGGCTCCGGTGACCATCCAGGCTGTACCTGTGATCGTCCCTCTGGAGCTGATGTCCAGTAGCCAAGAAGCCAATCCATCCTGCACGCAGGTGAGTTCACTTCTTCTCCCCTCTGTCCCTCGTTGCAGTGATCCTGTTGCCAGCAGGAATCACTGTAAAATAAAAAACCTAAGCTAAACTTTCTCTAAGCAGCTCTTTATGAGAGCCACCTAGAATTGCACCCTTCTCGGCCGGGCACAAAAATCTAACTGGAGTCTGGAGGAGGGTCATAGGGGGAGGAGCCAGTGCACACCACCTGATCTGGAAAAGCTTTACTTTTTGTGCCCTGTCTCCTGCGGAGCCGCTATTCCCCATGGTCCTTTCAGGAACCCCAGCATCCACTAGGACGATAGAGAAAATAAGAATTTACTTACCGTTAATTCTATTTCTCGGAGTCCGTAGTGGATGCTGGGGTTCCTGAAAGGACCATGGGGAATAGCGGCTCCGCAGGAGACAGGGCACAAAAAGTAAAGCTTTTCCAGATCAGGTGGTGTGCACTGGCTCCTCCCCCTATGACCCTCCTCCAGACTCCAGTTAGGTACTGTGCCCGGACGAGCGTACACAATAAGGGAGGATTTTGAATCCCGGGTAAGACTCATACCAGCCACACCAATCACACCGTACAACTTGTGATCTAAACCCAGTTAACAGTATGATAACAGAGGAGCCTCTGAAAGATGGCTCCCTAAACAATAACCCGAATTAGTTAACAATAACTATGTACAAGTATTGCAGATAATCCGCACTTGGGATGGGCGCCCAGCATCCACTACGGACTCCGAGAAATAGAATTATCGGTAAGTAAATTCTTATTTTCTCTATCGTCCTAGTGGATGCTGGGGTTCCTGAAAGGACCATGGGGAATAGCGGCTCCGCAGGAGACAGGGCACAAAAGTAAAGCTTTCCGATCAGGTGGTGTGCACTGGCTCCTCCCCCTATGACCCTCCTCCAAGCCAGTTAGGTACTGTGCCCGGACGAGCGTACACAATAAGGGAGGAATTTTGAATCCCGGGTAAGACTCATACCAGCCACACCAATCACACCGTACAACTTGTGATTTAAACCCAGTTAACAGTATGATAACAGCGGAGCCTCTGAAAAGATGGCTCACAACAATAATAACCCGATTTTTGTAACTATGTACAAGTATTGCAGATAATCCGCACTTGGGATGGGCGCCCAGCATCCACTACGGACTCCGAGAAATAGAATTATCGGTAAGTAAATTCTTATTTTCTCTATCGTCCTAGTGGATGCTGGGGTTCCTGAAAGGACCATGGGGATTATACCAAAGCTCCCAAACGGGCGGGAGAGTGCGGATGACTCTGCAGCACCGAATGAGAGAACTCCAGGTCCTCCTTAGCCAGGGTATCAAATTTGTAGAATTTAGCAAACGTGTTTGCCCCTGACCAAGTAGCTGCTCGGCAAGGTTGTAAAGCCGAGACCCCTCGGGCAGCCGCCCAAGATGAGCCCACCTTCCTTGTGGAATGGGCATTTACATATTTTGGCTGTGGCAGGCCTGCCACAGAATGTGCAAGCTGAATTGTATTACACATCCAACTAGCAATAGTCTGCTTAGAAGCAAGAGCACCCAGTTTGTTGGGTGCATACAGGATAACAGCAAGTCAGTTTTCCTGACTCCAGCCGTCCTGGAACATATTTTCAGGGCCCTGACAACATCTAGCAACTTGGAGTCCTCCAAGTCCCTAGTAGGTGCAAGGCACCACAATAAGCTGGTTCAGGTGAAACACTGACACCACCTTAGGGAGAGAACTGGGGACGAGTCCGCAGCTCTGCCCTGTCCGAATGGACAAACAGATATGGGCTTTTTTGAGAAAAAAACACCAATTTGACACTCGCCTGGTCCAGGCCAGGGCCAAGAGCATGGTCACTTTTCATGTGAGATGCTTCAAATCCACAGATTTGACTGGTTTTAAACCAATGTGATTTGAGGAATCCCAGAACTACGTTGAGATCCCACAGTGCCACTGGAGGCACAAAAGGGGGTTGTATATGCAATACTCCCTTGACAAACTTCTGGACTTCAGGAACTGAAGCCAATTCTTTCTGGAAGAAAATCGACAGGGCCGAAATTTGAACCTTAATGGACCCCAATTTGAGGCCCATAGACACTCCTGTTTGCAGGAAATGCAGGAAACGACCGAGTTGAAATTTCTTTGTGGGGCCTTCCTGGCCTCACACCACGCAACATATTTTCGCCACATGTGGTGATAATGTTGTGCGGTCACCTCCTTTCTGGCTTTGACCAGGGTAGGAATGACCTCTTCCGGAATGCCTTTTTCCCTTAGGATCCGGCTTTCCACCGCCATGCCGACAAACGCAGCTGCGGTAAGTCTTGGAACAGACATGGTACTTGCTGAAGCAAGTCCCTTCTTAGCGGCAGAGGCCATAAGACCTCTGTAAGCATCTCTTGAAGTTCCGGGTACCAAGTCCTTCTTGGCCAATCCGGAGCCATGAGTATAGTTCTTACTCCTCTACGTCTTATAATTCTCAGCACCTTAGGTATGAGAAGCAGAGGAGGGAACACATACACCGACTGGTACACCCACGGTGTTACCAGAACGTCCACAGCTATTGCCTGAGGGTCTCTTGACCTGGCGCAATACCTGTCCCGTTTTTTGTTCAGACGGGACGCCATCATGTCCACCTTTGGTATTTCCCAACGGTTTACAATCATGTGGAAAAAACTTCCCGATGAAGTTTCCACTCTCCCGAGTGGAGGTCGTGCCTGCTGAGGAAGTCTGCTTCCCAGTTTCCATTCCCGGGATGAAACACTGCTGACAGTGCTATCACATGATTTTCCGCCCAGCGAAAAGTCCTTGCAGTTTTTGCCATTGCCCTCCTGCTTCTTGTGTCGCCCTGTCTGTTTACGTGGGCGACTGCCGTGATGTTTTTCCCACTGGATCAATACCGGCTGACCTTGAAGCAGAGGTCTTGCTAAGCTTAGAGCATTATAAATTTACCCTTAGCTCCAGTATATTTATGTGGAGAAAAGTCTCCAGACTTGATCACACTCCCTGGAAATTTTTTCCTTATGTGACTGCTCCCCAGCCTCTCGGGCTGGGCTCCGTGGTCACCAGCATCCAATCCTGAATGCCGAATCTGCGGCCCTCTAGAAGATGAGCACTCTATAACCACCACAGGAGAGACACCCTTGTCCTTGGATATAGGGTTATCCGCTGATGCATCTGAAGATGCGATCCGGACCATTTGTCCAGCAGATCCCACTGAAAAGTTCTTGCGTGAAATCTGCCGAATGGAATTGCTTCGTAGGAAGCCACCATTTTTACCAGGACCCTTGTGCAATGATGCACTGTTTTTAGGAGGTTCCTGACTAGCTCGGATAACTCCCTGGCTTTCTCTTCCGGGAGAAACACCTTTTTCTGGACTGTGTCCAGAATCATCCCTAGGCACAGCAGACGTGTCGTCGGGATCAGCTGCGATTTTGGAATATTTAGAATCCACCCGTGCTGTTGTAGCAGTATCCGAGATAGTGCTACTCCGACCTCCAACTGTTCCCTGGACTATGCCCTTATCAGGAGATCGTCCAAGTAAGGGATAATTAAGACGCCTTTTCTTCGAAGAAGAATCATCATTTCGGCCATTACCTTGGTAAAGACCCGGGGTGCCGTGGACAATCCAAACGGCAGCGTCTGAAACTGATAGTGACAGTTCTGCACCACGAACCTGAGGTACCCTTAGTGAGAAGGGCAAATTTGGGACATAGAGGTAAGCATCCCTGATGTCCCGGGACACTATATAGTCCCCTTCTTCCTGGTTCGTTATCACTGCTCTGAGTGACTCCATCTTGATTTGAACCTTTGTAAGTGTTCAAAAATTTTTTTAGAATAAGTCTCACCTAGCCTTCTGGCTTCAGTACCACAATATAGTGTGGAATAATACCCCTTTTCTTGTAGTAGGAGGGGTAATTTAATTATCACCTGCTGGGAATACAGCTTGTGAATTTTTTCCCATACTGCCTCCTTGTCGGAGGGAGACCTTGGTAAAACAGACTTCAGGAGCCTGCGAAGGGGAAACGTCTCGACATTCCAATCTGTACCCCTGGGATACTACTTGTAGGATCCAGGGGTCCTGTACGGTCTCAGCGCCATGCTGAGAACTTGTCAGAAGCGGTGGAACGCTTCTGTTCCTGGGAATGGGCTGCCTGCTGCAGTCTTCTTCCCTTTCCTCTATCCCTGGGCAGATATGATCTTATAGGGACGAAAGGACTGAGGCTGAAAAGACGGTGTCTTTTTCTGCAGAGATGTGACTTAGGGTAAAAACGGCGGATTTTCCAGCAGTTGCCGTGGCCACCAGGTCCGATGGACCGACCCCAAATAACTCATCTTCCTTTATACGGCAATACACCTTTGTGCCGTTTGGAATCTGCATCACCTGACCACTGTCGTGTCCATAACATCTTCTGGCAGATATGGACATCGCATTTACTCTTGATGCCAGAGTGCAAATATCCCTCTGTGCATCTCGCATATATAGAAATGCATCCTTTAAATGCTCTATAGTCAATAAAATACTGTCCCTGTCAAGGGTATCAATATTTTTAGTCAGGGAATCCGACCAAGCCACCCCAGCTCTGCACATCCAGGCTGAGGCGATCGCTGGTCGCAGTATAACACCAGTATGTGTGTATATACTTTTTATGATATTTTCCAGCCTCCTGTCAGCTGGTCCTTGAGGACGGCCCTATCTATAGACGGTACCGCCACTTGTTTTGATAAGCGTGTGAGCGCCTTATCCACCCTAAGGGGTGTTTCCCAACGCGCCCTAACTTCTGGCGGGAAAGGGTATACCGCCCATAATTTTCTATCGGGGGGAACCCACGCATCATCACACACTTTATTTAATTTATCTGATTCAGGAAAAACTACGGTAGTTTTTTCACATCCCACATAATACCCTCTTTTGTGGTACTTGTAGTATCAGAAATATGTAACACCTCCTTCATTGCCTTTAACGTGTGGCCCTAATAAGGAATACGTTTGTTTATTCACCGTCGACACTGGATTCAGTGTCCCTGTCTGTGTCTGTGTCGACCGACTAAAGTAAACGGGCGTTTTAAAACCCCTGACGGTGTTTTTGAGACGTCTGGACCGGTACTAATTGTTTGTCGGCCGTCTCATGTCGTCAACCGACCTTGCAGCGTGTTGACATTATCACGTAATTCCCTAAATAAGCCATCCATTCCGGTGTCGACTCCCTAGAGAGTGACATCACCATTACAGGCAATTGCTCCGCCTCCTCACCAACATCGTCCTCATACATGTCGACACACACGTACCGACACACAGCACACACACAGGGAATGCTCTGATAGAGGACAGGACCCACTAGCCCTTTGGAGAGACAGAGGGAGAGTTTACCAGCACACACCAAAAACGCTATAATTATATAGGGACAACCTTATATAAGTGTTTTCCCTTATAGCATCTTTTTTTATATATTTCTAACGCCAAATTAGTGCCCCCCCTCTCTGTTTTAACCCTGTTTCTGTAGTGCAGTGCAGGGGAGAGCCTGGGAGCCTTCCCTCCAGCCTTTCTGTGAGGGAAAATGGCGCTGTGTGCTGAGGAGATAGGCCCCGCCCCTTTTTCGGCGGCCTCGTCTCCCGCTCTTAACGGATTCTGGCAGGGGTTAAATATCTCCATATAGCCTCCGGAGGCTATATGTGAGGTATTTTTAGCCAAAATAGGTATTCATTTGCCTCCCAGGGCGCCCCCCTCCCAGCGCCCTGCACCCTCAGTGACTGCCATGTGAAGTGTGTTGAGAGGAAAATGGCGCACAGCTGCAGTGCTGTGCGCTACCTTTAGAAGACTGAGGAGTCTTCTGCCGCCGATTCTGGACCTTCTGCAAGGGGGCCGGCGGCAAGGCTCCGGTGACCATCCAGGCTGTACCTGTGATCGTCCCTCTGGAGCTGATGTCCAGTAGCCAAGAAGCCAATCCATCCTGCACGCAGGTGAGTTCACTTCTTCTCCCCTAAGTCCCTCGTTGCAGTGATCCTGTTGCCAGCAGGACTCACTGTAAAATAAAAAACCTAAGCTAAACTTTTCTAAGCAGCTCTTTAGGAGAGCCACCTAGATTGCACCCTTCTCGGCCGGGCACAAAAATCTAACTGGCTTGGAGGAGGGTCATAGGGGGAGGAGCCAGTGCACACCACCTGATCGGAAAGCTTTACTTTTGTGCCCTGTCTCCTGCGGAGCCGCTATTCCCCATGGTCCTTTCAGGAACCCCAGCATCCACTAGGACGATAGAGAAATTGGGGACGAGTCCTCAATTCCGCCATATCCATATGGAAAATCAGATAAGGGCTTTTACAAGACAAAGCCGCCAATTCTGACACACGCCTGGCCGAAGCCAAGGCCAACAGCATGACCACTTTCCACGTGAGATATTTTAGTTCCACGGTTTTAAGTGGTTCAAACCAATGCGACTTTAGGAATCCAACACCACGTTGAGATCCCAAGGTGCCACTGGGGGCACAAAAGGGGGCTGAATATGCAGCACTCCCTTAACAAATGTCTGAACTTCAGGTAGTGAAGCCAGTTCTTTTTGGAAGAAAATCGATAGAGCCGAAATCTGGACCTTAATGGAACCCAATTTTAGGCCCATAGTCACCCCTGACTGTAGGAAGTGCAGAAATCGACCTAGCTGAAATTCCTCCGTTAGGGCCTTCCTGGCCTCACACCACGCAACATATTTCCGCCATATGCGGTGATAATGGTTTGCGGTCACTTCTTTCCTAGCTTTAATAAGCGTAGGGATAACTTCCTCCGGAATGCCCTTTTCCTTCAGGATCCGGCGTTCAACCGCCATGCCGTCAAACGCAGCCGCGGTAAGTCTTGGAACAGACAGGGCCCCTGTTGCAGCAGGTCCTGTCTGAGCGGCAGAGGCCATGGGTCCTCTGAGATCATTTCTTGAAGTTCTGGGTACCAAGCTCTTCTTGGCCAATACGGAACAATGAGTATAGTTCTTATTCCTCTCCTTCTTATTAGTCTCAGTACCTTGGGTATGAGAGGCAGAGGAGGGAACACATACACCGACCGGTACACCCACGGTGTTACCGGAGCGTCCACAGCTATCGCCTGAGGGTCCCTTGACCTGGCGCAATATCTTTTTAGCTTTTTGCTGAGGCGGGACGCCATCATGTCCACCTGTGGCCTTTCCGACCGGTGTACAATCATTTGGAAGACTTCTGGATGAAGTCCCCACTCTCCCGGGTGGAGGTCGTGTCTGCTGAGAAAGTCTGCTTCCCAGTTGTCCACTCCGGGAATGAACACTGCTGACAGTGCTAACACATGATTTTCCGCCCATCGGAGAATCCTTGTGGCTTCTGCCATTGCCATCCTGCTTCTTGTGCCGCCCTGTCGGTTTACATGGGCGACCGCCGTGATGTTGTCTGACTGGATCAGCACCGGCTGGTGTTGAAGCAGGGGTCTTGCCTGACTTAGGGCATTGTAAATGGCCCTTAGTTCCAGAATATTTATGTGTAGGGAAGTCTCCTGACTTGTCCATAGTCCCTGGAAGTTTCTTCCCTGTGTGACTGCCCCCCAACCTCGAAGGCTGGCATCCGTGGTCACCAGGACCCAGTCCTGTATGCCGAATCTGCGGCCCTCTAGAAGATGAGCACTCTGCAGCCACCACAACAGCGACACCCTGGTCCTTGGAGACAGGGTTATCAGCCGATGCATCTGAAGATGGGATCCGGACCACTTGTCCAACAGATCCCACTGAAAGATCCTTGCATGGAACCTTCCGAATGGAATTGCTTCGTAAGAAGCCACCATCTTTCCCAGGACTCGCGTGCAGTGGTGCACCGACACCTGTTTTGGTTTTAGGAGGTCTCTGACTAGAGATGACAACTCCTTGGCCTTCTCCTCCGGGAGAAATACTTTTTTCTGTTCTGTGTCCAGAACCATCCCCAGGAACAGTAGACGCGTTGTAGGAACCAGCTGCGACTTTGGAATATTCAGGATCCAGCCGTGCTGTTGTAGCACTTCCCGAGCTAGTGCTACACCGATCAACAACTGTTCCCTGGACCTCGCCTTTATAAGGAGATCGTCCAAGTACGGGATAATTAAAACTCCCTTTCTCCGAAGGAGTATCATCATTTCGGCCATTACCTTGGTAAATACCCTCGGTGCCGTGGACAGACCAAACGGCAACGTCTGGAATTGGTAATGACAGTCCTGTACCACAAATCTGAGGTACTCCTGGTGAGGAGGGTAAATGGGGACATGCAGGTAAGCATCCTTGATGTCCAGTGATACCATGGAATCCCCCTCGTCCAGGCTTGCAATCACCGCCCTGAGCGATTCCATCTTGAACTTGAACCTTCTTATATAAGTGTTCAAGGATTTTAAATTTAAAATGGGTCTCACCGAACCGTCCGGTTTCGGTACCACAAACATTGTGGAATAGTAACCCCGTCCTTGTTGAAGGAGGGGTACCTTGATTATCACCTGCTGAGAATACAGCTTGTGAATCGCCTCCAGCACTGCCTCCCTGTCCGGGGGAGCTGTTGGCAAGGCAGATTTGAGGAAACGGCGAGGGGGAGACGTCTCGAATTCCAGCTTGTACCCCTGAGATACTACTTGTAGAATCCAGGGATCCACCCGTGAGCGAGCCCACTGGTCGCTGAAGTTCTTGAGACGGGCCCCCACCGTACCTGGCTCCACCTGTGGAGCCCCAGCGTCATGCGGTGGACTTAGAGGAAGCGGGGGAGGACTTTTGTTCCTGGGAACTTGCTGTTTGGTGCAGCTTTTTCCCTCTACCTCTGGGCAGAAAGGACGCGCCTCTAACCCGCTTGCCTTTCTGGGACCGAAAGGACTGTACCTGATAATACGGTGCTTTCTTTGGCTGTGAGGGAACATGGGGTAAAAAATAAGAATTTACTTACCGATAATTCTATTTCTCGGAGTCCGTAGTGGATGCTGGGGTTCCTGAAAGGACCATGGGGAATAGCGGCTCCGCAGGAGACAGGGCACAAAAAGTAAAGCTTTTCCAGATCAGGTGGTGTGCACTGGCTCCTCCCCCTATGACCCTCCTCCAGACTCCAGTTAGGTACTGTGCCCGGACGAGCGTACACAATAAGGGAGGATTTTGAATCCCGGGTAAGACTCATACCAGCCACACCAATCACACCGTACAACTTGTGATCTAAACCCAGTTAACAGTATGATAACAGAAAGAGCCTCTGAAAGATGGCTCCCTAAACAATAACCCGAATTAGTTAACAATAACTATGTACAAGTATTGCAGATAATCCGCACTTGGGATGGGCGCCCAGCATCCACTACGGACTCCGAGAAATAGAATTATCGGTAAGTAAATTCTTATTTTCTCTATCGTCCTAGTGGATGCTGGGGTTCCTGAAAGGACCATGGGGATTATACCAAAGCTCCCAAACGGGCGGGAGAGTGCGGATGACTCTGCAGCACCGAATGAGAGAACTCCAGGTCCTCCTTTGCCAGGGTATCAAATTTGTAGAATTTTACAAACGTGTTCTCCCCTGACCACGTAGCTGCTCGGCAGAGTTGTAATGCCGAGACCCCTCGGGCAGCCGCCCAAGATGAGCCCACCTTCCTTGTGGAATGGGCCTTAACAGATTTAGGCTGTGGCAGGCCTGCCACAGAATGTGCAAGTTGAATTGTGTTACAAATCCAACGAGCAATCGACTGCTTAGAAGCAGGCGCACCCAACTTGTTGGGTGCATACAGTATAAACAGCGAGTCAGATTTTCTGACTCCAGCCGTCCTTGAAATGTATATTTTTAAAGCTCTGACAACGTCCAACAACTTGGAGTCCTCCAAGTCGCTTGTAGCCGCAGGCACTACAATAGGCTGGTTCAGGTGAAACGCTGATACCACCTTAGGGAGAAAATGCGGACGCGTCCGCAGCTCTGCCCTATCCGAATGGAAAATTAAATAAGGGCTTTTATAAGATAAAGCCGCCAGTTCAGATACTCTCCTGGCGGACGCCAGGGCCAGTAACATAGTCACTTTCCATGTGAGATATTTCAAATCCACATTTTTTAGTGGTTCAAACCAATGGGATTTGAGGAAATCTAAAACTACATTTAGATCCCACGGTGCCACCGGAGGCACCACAGGAGGCTGTATATGCAGTACTCCTTTGACAAAAGTCTGGACCTCAGGAACTGAGGCCAATTCTTTTTGGAAGAATATTGACAGGGCCGAAATTTGAACCTTAATAGATCCCAATTTGAGACCCATAGACAATCCTGATTGCAGGAAATGTAGGAAACGACCCAGTTGAAATTCCTCCGTCGGAGCACTCCGATCCTCGCACCACGCAACATATTTCCGCCAAATGCGGTGATAATGCTTCGCGGTGACTTCCTTTCTTGCCTTAATCAAGGTAGGAATGACTTCTTCTGGAATGCCTTTTCCTTTTAGGATCTGGCGTTCAACCGCCATGCCGTCAAACGCAGCCGCGGTAAGTCTTGGAATAGACACGGTCCCTGCTGAAGCAGGTCCTGTCTTAGAGGTAGAGGCCACGGATCGTCCGTGACCATCTCTTGAAGTTCCGGGTACCAAGACCTTCTTGGCCAATCCGGAGCCACTAGTATCGTTCTCACTCCGCTTTGCCGTATGATTCTCAATACCTTTGGTATGAGAGGCAGAGGAGGAAACACATACACCGACTGGTACACCCAAGGTGTTACCAGCGCGTCCACAGCTATTGCCTGCGGATCTCTTGACCTGGCGCAATACCTGTCCAGTTTTTTGTTGAGGCGAGACGCCATCATGTCCACCATTGGTCTTTCCCAACGGTTTATTAGCATGTGGAAAACTTCTGGATGAAGTCCCCACTCTCCCGGGTGAAGATCGTGTCTGCTGAGGAAGTCTGCTTCCCAGTTGTCCACTCCCGGGATGAACACTGCTGACAGTGCTATCACGTGATTCTCCGCCCAGCGAAGGATCCTGGCAGCTTCTGCCATTGCACTCCTGCTTCTTGTGCCGCCCTGTCTGTTTACATGGGCGACTGCCGTGATGTTGTCCGACTGGATCAACACCGGTCTTCCTTGAAGCAGAGGTTCCGCCTGGCTTAGAGCATTGTAGATTGCTCTTAGTTCCAGAATGTTTATGTGAAGAGACTTTTCCAGGCTCGACCACACTCCCTGGAAGTTTCTTCCTTGTGTGACTGCTCCCCAGCCTCTCAGGCTGGCGTCCGTGGTCACCAGGATCCAATCCTGTATGCCGAATCTGCGGCCCTCCAATAGATGAGCCCTCTGCAACCACCACAGAAGAGATACCCTTGTCCTTGGAGACAGGGTTATCCGCAGGTGCATCTGAAGATGCGTGCATTGATGTACAGACACCTTTCCTGGTTTTAGGAGATTCCTGACCAGGTCGGATAACTCCTTGGCTTTTTCCTCGGGAAGAAAAACCTTTTTCTGAACCGTGTCCAGAATCATCCCTAGGAACAGCAGACGAGTTGTCGGCATTAATTTGGATTTTGGAATATTCAGAATCCATCCGTGCTGCTTTAGCACCTCTTGAGATATTGCTAATCCCATCTCTAGCTGTTCTCTGGACCTTGCCCTTATTAGGAGATCGTCCAAGTATGGGATAATTAATACGCCTTTTCTTCGAAGAAGAATCATCATCTCGGCCATTACCTTTGTAAAGACCCGAGGTGCCGTGGACAAACCAAACGGCAGCGTCTGAAACTGATAGTGACAGTTTTGTACAACGAACCTGAGGTACCCCTGGTGTGAGGGGTAAATTGGAACGTGGAGATACGCATCCTTGATGTCCAAGGATACCATAAAGTCCCCTTCTTCCAGGTTCGCTATCACTGCTCTGAGTGACTCCATCTTGAACTTGAACTTCTTTATGTACAGGTTCAAGGACTTCAGATTTAGAATAGGCCTTACCGAGCCATCCGGCTTCGGTACCACAAATAGAGTGGAATAATACCCCTTCCCTTGTTGTAGAAGAGGTACCTTGACTATCACCTGCTGAGAGTACAGCTTGTGAATGGCTTCCAAAACCGTCTCCCTTTCGGAAGGGGACGTTGGTAAAGCAGACTTCAGGAAACGGCGAGGTGGATCTGTCTCTAATTCCAACCTGTACCCCTGAGATATTATCTGCAGGATCCAGGGATCTACCTGCGAGTGAGCCCACTGCGCGCTGTAATTTTCGAGACGACCTCCCACCGTCCCCGAGTCCGCTTGAGAAGCCCCAGCGTCATGCTGAGGCTTTTGTAGAAGCCGGGGAGGGCTTCTGTTCCTGGGAAGGAGCTGCCTGTTGCTGTTTCTTCCCTCGACCTCTGCCTCGTGGCAGATATGAATAGCCCTTTGCTCTCTTATTTTTAAAGGAACGAAAGGGCTGCGGTTGAAAAGTCGGTGCCTTTTTCTGTTGGGGAGTGACTTGAGGTAGAAAAGTGGATTTCCCGGCTGTAGCCGTGGCCACCAAATCTGATAGACCGACTCCAAATAACTCCTCCCCTTTATACGGCAAAACTTCCATATGCCGTTTTGAATCCGCATCGCCTGTCCACTGTCGCGTCCATAAAGCTCTTCTGGCCGAAATGGACATAGCACTTACCCGTGATGCCAGTGTGCAGATATCCCTCTGTGCATCACGCATATAAAGAAATGCATCCTTTATTTGTTCTAACGACAGTAAAATATTGTCCCTGTCCAGGGTATCAATATTTTCAATCAGGGACTCTGACCAAACTACCCCAGCACTGCACATCCAGGCAGTCGCTATAGCTGGTCGTAGTATAACACCTGCATGTGTGTATATACTTTTTTGGATATTTTCCATCCTCCTATCTGATGGATCTTTAAGTGCGGCCGTCTCAGGAGAAGGTAACGCCACTTGTTTTGATAAGCGTGTTAGCGCCTTGTCCACCCTAGGAGGTGTTTCCCAGCGCTCCCTAACCTCTGGCGGGAAAGGGTATAATGCCAATAATTTCTTTGAAATTATCAGCTTTTTATCAGGGGCAACCCACGCTTCATCACACACGTCATTTAATTCTTCTGATTCAGGAAAAACTATAGGTAGTTTTTTCACACCCCACATAATACCCTGTTTAGTGGTACCTGTAGTATCAGCTAAATGTAACGCCTCCTTCATTGCCAAAATCATATAACGTGTGGCCCTACTGGAAAATACGGTTGATTCGTCACCACTGGAATCAGTGCCTGTGTCTGGGTCTGTGTCGACCGACTGAGGCAAAGGGCGTTTCTCTATCGTCCTTGTGGATGCTGGGGTTCCTGAAAGGACCATGGGGAATAGCGGCTCCGCAGGAGACAGGGCACAAAAAGTAAAGCTTTCCGATCAGGTGGTGTGCACTGGCTCCTCCCCCTATGACCCTCCTCCAGACTCCAGTTAGATTTTTGTGCCCGGCCGAGAAGGGTGCAATCTAGGTGGCTCTCCTAAAGAGCTGCTTAGAGAAAGTTTAGCTTAGGTTTTTTATTTTACAGTGAGTCCTGCTGGCAACAGGATCACTGCAACGAGGGACTTAGGGGAGAAGGAGTGAACTCACCTGCGTGCAGGATGGATTGGCTTCTTGGCTACTGGACATCAGCTCCAGAGGGACGATCACAGGTACAGCCTGGATGGTCACCGGAGCCGCGCCGCCGGCCCCCTTGCAGATGCTGAAGTAAGAAGAGGTCCAGAATCGGCGGCTGAAGACTCCTGCAGTCTTCTAAAGGTAGCGCACAGCACTGCAGCTGTGCGCCATTTTCCTCTCAGCACACTTCACACGGCAGTCACTGAGGGTGCAGGGCGCTGGGAGGGGGGCGCCCTGGGAGGCAAATGAAAACCTTTTTTGGCGAAAAATACCTCACATATAGCCCCCAGAGGCTATATGGAGATATTTAACCCCTGCCAAGATTCACTAAATAGCGGGAGACGAGCCCGCCGAAAAAGGGGCGGGGCCTATCTCCTCAGCACACAGCGCCATTTTCTCTCACAGAAAGCCTGGAGAGAAGGCTCCCAGGCTCTCCCCTGCACTGCACTACAGAAACAGGGTTAAAACAGAGAGGGGGGGCACTGATTTTGGCGATATTGAGATATATATAAAGATGCTATAAGGGAAAACACTTATATAAGGTTGTCCCTATATAATTATAGCGTTTTGGTGTGTGCTGGCAAACTCTCCCTCTGTCTCCCCAAAGGGCTAGTGTGGGTCCTGTCCTCTGTCAGAGCATTCCCGGTGTGTGTGCTGTGTGTCGGTACGTGTGTGTCGACATGTATGAGGACGATGTTGGTGAGGAGGCGGAGAAATTGCCTGTAATGGTGATGTCACTCTCTAGGGAGTCGACACCGGAATGGATGGCTTATTTAGGGAATTACGTGAGAATGTCAACACGCTGCAAGGTCGGTTGACGACGTGAGACGGCCGACAAACTATTAGTACCGGTCCAGGCGTCTCAGAAACACCGTCAGGGGCGTTAAAAACGCCCATTTACCTCAGTCGGTCGACACAGACACAGACACGGACACTGAATCCAGTGTCGACGGTGAATAAACAAACGTATTTCTCATTAGGGCCACACGTTAAGGGCAATGAAGGAGGTGTTGCATATTTCTGATACTACAAGTACCACAAAAAAGGGTATTATGTGGGAGTGAAAAAACTACCTGTAGTTTTTCCTGAATCAGATAAAATAAAATGAAGTGTGTGATGATGCGTGGGGTTACCCCGATAGCAAATATTGGCGTTATACCCTTTCCCGCCAGAAATTAGGGCGCGTTGGGAAACACCCCTTAGGGTGATAAGGCGCTCACACGCTTATCAAGTGGCGTTACCGTCTCCAGATACGGCCGCCCTCAAGGAGCCAGCTGATAGGAAGCTGGAAAGATATCCTAAAAAGTATATACACACATACGGTGGTTATACTGCGACCAGCGATCGCCATCAGCCTGGAGATGCAGTGCTGGGTTGGCTTGGTCGGATTCCCTGACTGAAAATATTTTATTCATATAGAGCATTTAATAGGATGCATTCTATATATATGTACGTGAGATGCACAGAGGGATATTTGCTCTCTGGCATCAAGATAAGTACGTTGTCCATATCACCCAGAAGATGTCATGGACACGACAGTGGTCAGGTGATACAGATCCCATACGGCACATGGAAGTATTGCCGTATAAAGGGAAGGAGTTAGTTGGGGTCGGTCCATCGGACCTGGGGACCACGGCAACAGCTGGGAAATCCAACCTTTTTACCCCAAGTTACATCTCAGCTGAAAAAGACACCGTCTTTTCAGCCTCAATCCTTCCTTTCCCATGAGGGCATGCAGGCAAAAGGCCAGTCATATCTGCCCAGACATAGAGGTAAGGGAAGTAGACTGCAGCAGGCAGCCCCTTCCCAGGAAAAGAAGCCCTCCACCGTGTCTGCCAAGTCCTCAGCATGACGCTGGGGCCATGCAAGCGGACTCAAGGTGGGGGGGTAGTCTCAAGAGTCTCAGCGCGCAGTGGGATCACTCGCAGGTTGACCCCTAGATAGTACAAGTATTATCCCAGGGGTACAGATTGGAGAGTCGAGACATCTTCTCCTCGCAGGTTTCTGAAGTCTGCTTTACCAACGGCTCCCTCCGACAGGGAGGCAGCATTGGAAACAATTCACAAGCTGTATATCCAGCAGGTGATAAATCAAAGTACCCCTCCTACAACAAGGAAAAGGGTATTATTTTTCCACACTATATTGTGGTACTGACGCCAGACGGCTTGGTGAGACATAGTCTAAACTGAAATCTTTGAACACTTACATAAAAGGTTCAAATCGAGATGGAGTCACTCAGAGCAGTGATAGCGAACCGGAAAAAAGGGGACTATATGGTGTCCCTGGACATCAAGGATTACCTCCATGTCCAAATTTGCCCTTCTCAACAAGGGTACCTCTGGTTCGTGGTACAGAACTGTCAATATCAGTTTCAGACGATGCCGTTTGAATTATCCACGGCACCCCGGGCCTTTTACCAAGGTAATGGCCGAAAAGATGTTTCTTCAAAGAAAAAAGGCATCTAAATTATCCCTTACTTGGACGATATCCTGAAAAGGGCAAGTTCCAGAGAACAGTTGGAGGTCGGAAGAGCACTATCTAAAGTAGTTCTACGACAGCACGACTGGATTCTAAATATTCCAAGAATCGCAGCTGTTTTCCGACGATACGTCTGCTGTTCCTAGGAATGATTCTGGGCATAGTCCAGAAAAAGGTGTTCCTCCGGGAGGAAAAAGCCAAGGAGTTATTCGACCTAGTCAGAAACCTCCTAAAACCAGGCCAAGTATCAGTGCATCAATGCACAGGAGTCCTGGGAAAAATGGTGGCTTCTTACGAAGCGATTCCATTCGGCAGATCTCAGGGGATTTGCTGGACGAATGGTCCGGATCGCATTTTCAGATGCATCAGCGGATAATCCTGTCTCCAAGGACAAGGGTGTCTCTTCTGTGGGGGCTGCAGAGTGCTCATCTTTTAGAGGGCAGCACACTCAGCATTCAGGACTGTGTTCTGGGGACCACGGATACCAGCCTGAGAGGCTGGGGAGTAGTCACACAGGGAAAAAATTTCCAAGGAAGTGTGGTCAAGTCTGGAGACTTCTCTCCACATGAATATACTGGAGCTAAGGGCAATTTACAATGCTCTGAGCCTAGGAAGACTCCTGCTTCAAAGTCAACCGGTGCTGATCCAGTAGGACATCATCATGGCGGTCGCCCACGTTATCAGACGGGGCGACACAAGAAGCAGGAGGGCAATGACAGCAAGGATTCTTCGCTGGGCGGAAAATCATGTGATAACACTGTCAGCAGTGTTCATTCCGGGAGTGGGCAACTGGGAAGATTTCCTCAGCATAAATGAATTCCACCCGGAAAAGTGGAAACTTAATCTGGAAGTTTCCACATGATTGTAAACCGTTGGGAAAGACCAAAGGTGGTTATGATGGCGTCCCACCTGAAGCGCCAGGTCAAGAGACACTCAGGCAATAGCTGGGACGCTCTGGTAACACCGTCGGTGTACCAGTCGGTGTATGTGTTCCATCCTCTGCTTTTCATACCCAATGTATTGAAAATGATAGGAAGGAGAGGAGTAAGAACTATACTCGTGGCTCCGGTTTGGCCAAGAAGGACTTGGTTCCCGGAACTTCAAGAGATACTAAGAAGGGTCTTGATTCGGCAAGAACCGTGTCTGTTCCGGGACTTACCGCAGCTGCGTTGACGCCAAGGCGGGTGAACGCCGGATCCTAAGGGAAAGAGGCATTCCGGAAGAGGTCATCCCTACCCTGGTCAGAGCCAGGAAGGAGGTGACCGCACAACATTATCACCGCTTAGGTGAAAATATGTGCCAGGGTGTGAGTCCAGGAAGGCTCCATGGAAGAATTTCAACTAGGTTAATTTCTACATTTCCTGCAAACAGGAGTGTCTATGGGTCTCAAATTGGGTCCATTAAGGTTCAAATTTCGGCCTGTTGATTTTCTTCCAGAAAGAAATTGGCTTCAGTTCCTGAAGTCCAGAAGTTGTTAAGGGAGTACTGCATATACAGCTCCTTTGATGTCTCCAGTGGCACTGGGCGATCTCAACGTAGTTTTGGGATTCCTAAAAAATCACATTGGTTTAAACAACTCAAATCTGTGGATTTGATATATCTCACATGGAAAATGACCATGCTGTTGGTCCTGGCCTCGGCCAGGCGAGTGTCAGAATTGGCGGCTTTATCTCACAAAGCCATATCTGATTGTCCATTCGGACAGAGCAAAGCTGCGGACTCGTCCCCAGTTTCTCCTTAAGGTGGTGTCAGCGTTTCACCTGAACCAGCTTATTGTGGTACCTGCGGCTACTAGGGACTTGGAGGACTCCAAGTTGCTGGATGTTATCAGGGCCCTGAAAATATAGTTTCCAGGTTGGCTGGAGTCAGGAAATCTGACTTGCTGTTTATCCTGTATGCACCCAACAATGCTGGGTGCTTCTGCTTCTAAGCAGTCGATTGCTCGTGGGATTGGTAGCACAATTCAACTTGCACATTCTGTGGCAGGCCTGCCACAGTCTAAATCTGTTAAGGCCCATTCCACAAGGAAGGTGGGCTCATCTTGGGCGGCTGCCCGAGGGGTCTCGGCATTACAACTTTGCCGAGCAGCTACGTGGTCGGGGGAGAACACGTTTGTAAAATTCTACAAATTTGATACCCTGGCAAAAGAGGACCTGGAGTTCTCTCATTCGGTGCTGCAGAGTCATCCGCACTCTCCCGCCCGTTTGGGAGCTTTGGTATAATCCCCATGGTCCTTTCAGGAACCCCAGCATCCACAAGGACGATAGAGAAAATAAGAATTTACTTACCGATAATTCTATTTCTCGGAGTCCGTAGTGGATGCTGGGCGCCCATCCCAAGTGCGGATTATCTGCAATACTTGTACATAGTTATTGCTAACTAAATCGGGTTATTGTTGTTGTGAGCCATCTTTTCAGAGGCTCCGCTGTTATCATACTGTTAACTGGGTTCAGATCACAGGTTGTACAGTGTGATTGGTGTGGCTGGTATGAGTCTTACCCGGGATTCAAAATTCCTCCCTTATTGTGTACGCTCGTCCGGGCACAGTACCTAACTGGAGTCTGGAGGAGGGTCATAGGGGGAGGAGCCAGTGCACACCACCTGATCGGAAAGCTTTACTTTTTGTGCCCTGTCTCCTGCGGAGCCGCTATTCCCCATGGTCCTTTCAGGAACCCCAGCATCCACTACGGACTCCGAGAAATAGAATTATCGGTAAGTAAATTCTTATTTTTACAGCCCCTGACGGTGTTTGAGGCGCCTGGACAGGCACTAATTGATTGTCCGGCCGCCTCATGTCGTCAAACGACTGCTTTAGCGTGTTGACACTATCCCGTAATTCCATAAATAAAGGCATCCATTCTGGTGTCGACCCCCTAGGAGGTGACATCCCCATATTTGGCAATTGCTCCGCCTCCACACCAATATCGTCCTCATACATGTCGACACACGTACCGACACACAGCAGACACACAGGGAATGCTCTAAACGAAGACAGGACCCACTAGCCCTTTGGGGAGACAGAGGGAGAGTCTGCCAGCACACACCAAAAAGCGCTATATATGACAGGGATAGCCTTATAATAAGTGCTCCCTTATAGCTGCTTTATATATATCAAGATATTGCCATTAAATTTGCCCCCCCTCTCTGTTTTACCCTGTTTCTGTAGTGCAGTGCAGGGGAGAGACCTGGGAGCCGTCCTGACCAGCGGAGCTGTGAGAGGAAATGGCGCCGTGTGCTGAGGAGATAGGCCCCGCCCCTTTTTCGACGGGCTCGTCTCCCGCTATTTTGTGAATACAGGCAGGGGTTAAATATCTCCATATAGCCTCTGGGGGCTATATGTGAGGTATTTTTAGCCTTTATATAGGTTTACATTTGCCTCCCAGGGCGCCCCCCCCCAGCGCCCTGCACCCTCAGTGACTGCGTGTGAAGTGTGCTGAGAGGAAAATGGCGCACAGCTGCAGTGCTGTGCGCTACCTTTAGAAGACTGCAGGAGTCTTCAGCCGCCGATTCTGGACCTCTTCTTACTTCAGCATCTGCAAGGGGGCCGGCGGCGCGGCTCCGGTGACCATCCAGGCTGTACCTGTGATCGTCCCTCTGGAGCTGATGTCCAGTAGCCAAGAAGCCAATCCATCCTGCACGCAGGTGAGTTCACTTCTTCTCCCCTCTGTCCCTCGTTGCAGTGATCCTGTTGCCAGCAGGAATCACTGTAAAATAAAAAACCTAAGCTAAACTTTCTCTAAGCAGCTCTTTATGAGAGCCACCTAGAATTGCACCCTTCTCGGCCGGGCACAAAAATCTAACTGGAGTCTGGAGGAGGGTCATAGGGGGAGGAGCCAGTGCACACCACCTGATCTGGAAAAGCTTTACTTTTTGTGCCCTGTCTCCTGCGGAGCCGCTATTCCCCATGGTCCTTTCAGGAACCCCAGCATCCACTAGGACGATAGAGAAATGCTGACTTCCCAGCTGTCGCTGTGGAAACGAGGTCCGAGAGACCATCCCCAAACAACTCCTCACCCTTGTAAGGCAAAACTTCCATTTGCCTTTTAGAATCTGCATCTCCTGTCCACTGCCGAGTCCACAATCCTCTCCTGGCAGAAATGGACATTGCGTTTATTTTAGATGCCAGCCGGCAAATATCCCTCTGTGCATCTCTCATGTACAAGACAGCGTCTTTAATATGCTCTACGTTTAGCAATATAGTGTCCCTGTCTAGGGTATCAATGTTTTCCGACAGGGAATCTGACCACGCAGCTGCAGCACTGCACATCCATGCTGAAGCAATAGCCGGTCTCAGTATAATACCAGAGTGTGTATATACAGACTTCAGGATAGCCTCCTGCTTTCTATCTGCAGGCTCCTTTAGGGCGGCCGTGTCCGGAGACGGTAGTGCCACCTTTTTTGACAGACGTGTGAGCGCTTTATCCACCCTAGGGGATGTCTCCCAACGTGACCTGTCCTCTGGCGGGAAAGGGTACGCCATTAGTAACTTTTTAGAAATTACCAGTTTCTTATCGGAGGAAGCCCACGCTTCTTCACGCACTTCATTTAATTCATCAGATGGGGGAAAAACCACTGGTAGTTTTTTCTCCCCAAACATAATACCCTTTTTTGTGGTACCTGGGGTAATATCAGAAATATGCAACACATTTTTCATTGCCGTAATCACGTAACGGGTGGCTCTATTGGAATGTACACTAGTCTCATCATCGTCGACACTGGAGTCAGTATCCGTGTCGACATCTGTGTCTGCCATCTGAGGCAGCGGGCGTTTTAGAGCCCCTGATGGCTTTAGAGATGTCTGGGCAGGCACAGGCTGAGAAGCCGGCTGTCCCACATCTGCTATGTCGTCAAACCTTTTATGTAAGGAGTCGACACTGTCGCGTAATTCCTTCCACATAACCATCCACTCAGGTGTCGACCCCGCAGGGGGTGACATCACATTTATCGGCACCTGCTCCGCCTCCACATAAGCCTCCTCATCAAACATGTCGACACAGCCGTACCGACACACCGCACACACACAGGGAATGCTCTGACTGAGGACAGGACCCCACAAAGCCCTTTGGGGAGACAGAGAGAGAGTATGCCAGCACACACCAACAGCGCTATATAACACAGGGATTAACACTATAACTGAGTGATTTTTCCCAATAGCTGCTTGTATACACAATATTGCGCCTAAATTTAGTGCCCCCCCCTCTCTTTTTTACCCTATGTAGTCTGGAAACTGCAGGGGAGAGCCTGGGAGCGATCCTTCCAGCGGAGCTGTGAGGGAAAATGGCGCCAGTGTGCTGAGGGAGATAGCCCCGCCCCCTTTTCGGCGGACTTCTCCCGCTTTTTTCTATGTATATCTGGCAGGGGTATTTTACACATATTTAGTCTCTATGACTATATTATGTGTTATTTGCCAGCCAAGGTACTCAATATTGCAGCCCAGGGCGCCCCCCCCAGCGCCCTGCACCCATCAGTGACCGGAGTGTGAGGTGTGCATGGGAAGCAATGGCGCACAGCTGCAGTGCTGTGCGCTACCTTGATGAAGACCGAAGTCTTCTGCCGCCGATTTCCATGACCCTCTTCTTGCTTCTGGCTCTGTAAGGGGGACGGCGGCGCGGCTCCGGACGACCGAGGCTGGGCCTGTGTTCGATCCCTCTGGAGCTAATGGTGTCCAGTAGCCTAGAAGCCCAAGCTAGCTGCAAGCAGGTAGGTTCGCTTCTCTCCCCTTAGTCCCTCGTAGCAGTGAGTCTGTTGCCAGCAGATCGCACTGAAAATAAAAAACCTAAATTAAACTTTCTTTTTCTAAGAGCTCAGGAGAGCCCTTAGTGTGCATCCAGCTCAGCCGGGCACAAAATTCTAACTGAGGTCTGGAGGAGGGTCATAGAGGGAGGAGCCAGTGCACACCAGGTAGTCCTAAAGCTTTCTTTAGTTGTGCCCAGTCTCCTGCGGAGCCGCTATTCCCCATGGTCCTTACGGAGTTCCCAGCATCCACTAGGACGTCAGAGAAATTTTCATTGATTAAAGTTTGTGTACACTCAGCTCCTCAGACATGATTTCGGCTTGTAGCTACGTATTTCTCCTTACCTTTTACATACGGTACATTATAGAAAAATAACTGGTTGTAGATAGGATGGTGTAATGGTTAGCATTACTGCCTCACAGCACTAAGGTCATGGGTTCAATTCACACCATGGCTCTAACTGTGTGGGGTTTGTATAATCTCCCCGTACTTGCGTGGGTTTCCTCCGGGTACTCCGGTTTCTTCCCACAATCCAAAAATATACTGGTAGATTAATTGGCTTCTGACAAAATTAACCCTAGTATGACTGTGTGCGTATAAATGTGCTAGGGAATATAAATTGTAAGCTCCACTGGGGCAGGGACTGATGTGAATGGCCAAATATTCTCTGTAAAGCACTACAGAATATTTGTGCGCTATATAAATAACTGGTAATAAATAAATAATAAATAAATTACCAAAAGAAATTGCAGGACTCAGGTTAAATAGGCAGATCAGTGTATGGTTAGAGGCTGCAGCATTCTTAATGTTAAAAAAAACAATCCCCTAAGGCAGTGATGGGGAACCTTGGCACTCCAGCTGTTGTTGAACTACACATCCCAGCATGCCCTGCTACAGTTTTGCGATTTGGCCATGCTAAAACTGTAGCAGGGCATGTTGGGATATATAGTTCAACAACAGCTGGAGTGCCAAGGTTCCCCATCACTGCCCTAGTAGAGATGTCCATGCAAAGTAGTCCTAGTCCTTAAGTATCCTTACTGTAGCTTTCTGCGTACTACGGCAAAAGAGTCACAACTTGTAGCTGTGACCGAGCAGCCAGGTGATTCCTTCCTGTAGTACTTGGAATGATACATTTAAAAATTATTCTTTCAATAAGCATGTAGAGCATTTCAGGGTATTCATATAATGATGAAAGGTCAGACTGTAATTAGATCTTCTTAGTCCCCTATTTTCAGCACACATTCTCTGATCTTACTGCAGCTTTCTACACACAAAGAGCTCTCTCTCATGTAAAAGGACATATACAGCTGGTCTGCAGCTGGGTGGCCGTGACTTAGATGTTGGATCCTATGGGAGCTACTATCATCATATAACATAATAAAAATGACAACTATTTTAGCACTCAGTACATTAAAATTGTAAATTCTGTTTAATTTTACACAAGATCATAATGCGACTCCTTCCTGTTACAGAGCACATAAGAACTTTGGTGACATAGCACCATGTTTAATGCTTGTGGATGTAATTAATAACCAGTTAAAAAGACAGATTGTGTATTTCATCTAGAATTATACATTTTCAGAACCTGCTGATGCATATTTTAGTAGTCTGAGAGTTGTGTCCATGCTATATCTGTGACGTGTTAAAGATTCCATTCATGAGTGTGGGGAGTAAAATGTACACCGAGGGAATTTAGAACTCTACACCCCCCAACCCCACATTATAAGTGGTTCTCTGTATTATACATTGAATCTAAGTGGATGCTGCTATCACAGACACTTAAACTGCTGCTGAGGTGCTAGTCCTCAAAAGGCGTACAGACGCCGGGATCCCGGCGGGGAGGGGCGAGTGCAGCAAGCCCCTTGCGGGCTCGCTGCGCTCGCCACGCTGCGGGCTCGGTGGCGGTCACCACGGGTTCTATTCCCACTCTATGGGTGTCGTGGACACCCACGAGTGGAAATAGTCCCTGTTGGTCGGCATGCCGGCGGTCACATGAATACCACCCCTCAAAAGGCCCTGTGAAACAGACAGCAGGAATGTGTGTGAGATACACTCTCAGAATGAACACATTGGTCCCAGTACTGGGGGGGGGACTGCATTCAGTGAAGGAAGGGGTGAGAAAAAACAAAAACCATTAAACAAATGCTTCTTCGCCAAGACACAAAACAGCCGATCATTAATGCATCTTCCTTTTCCGACTTCCCAAACGCCTGCGTCTCTGCTTGTGCAAGTGGCGGAAATTAATGATGAGTCCTGGCAGAAGACAAAATAAATAGTTTTTAAGATTATTCTCAATAAGGCATCAATATATTTTACAGGCTAAAATACCTTTAAAGAAGAACTCTAGTCACCCTTCTAATTTGCTAGTTGGTAGGAACATGTTTTATTGTCCAAATAATAATTAGGTGTGCAGTTCTCTTTCAACTTTTGTAGAAACACACACACACACACACACACACACACACACACACACACACACACACACACACACACACACACACACACACACACACACACACTCTCCATTGGTGGAACATGTTGTATACCATCAGATACAAATAAGCTTTAGTACAGTACATTCTTATACTGGAAATCAATGCATGGGGAACTTCTCGTACATCTCACATAAATAATAATGTAAGAGCAACCTGTTTATTTGCAGATTACCAAAATCCACACATGGTACTGTAAGACTAACCATCTGCGATACATCGGACCTTCCGCTCCAGTTACCTGCAGCGGCAGTGCAGCAATTTCCTTATGTATTGACAGAAATATACGAAACACTATACAATGAACTCACCCAAAACTAAGACGATCAAGTAAAAGATAAGAAAGACAGAGAAACTGATGTTCACATTCAAGGGTGATGGAAGGTGGAGACTAAATTTTCCAGTCTCTGTGAAGATTGGTATTGACAGGACAATGGAGGCAGCTGTAGGATGAGAGGTCAGCTTAGTACTGGGTAAAACTGCTAACAACATTTTATTGGGGACAGACAGATAACAAACAATAATATTATGCCCAGATCATTTTCGGAGGCTTAAGGGAAAAGGACCTGTCAGGATCAGCTGTAGCCTCACAATAAAAGCAATCAAATATTCTCCCTTTACACTAATTAAGGGTATCTGTTATCTATATACATTGGAACCAGTGCAACCTATTCCTTTAACTGGGAACTAGTTATATCATTAGTGTCCATAAAGAAACTGGTTCCACATAGTGCCAGCTTCCACAGACAACTATAGTAATCCTTATAGAGGCATCATGTGAGCAGAGTGAGACCCTTCAATAATGTTCCCTTAACCTGACTTTTTAAACCCCACAACCCCTCGTTCAAATGCAAAACAACTGGAAAGTATTTATGGTGGTGCTGCTGCTGTTATTGTGCCAGCTGAGAGTGGGAATGACAAAGTAAAATTCTCTGCTGCATCGTTCCTCTCATATAGGTTGCAACGTACCTTCTGACAAAACTCCTAGTGGGTAGAGTGGAATCCAGATGGTGTATCTTATCCACGTAAGCAGCTTCCACTCCATGTCTATGCAGGCCAGCATGTAGAATGGGTACCTAGTGGCATTGGAGGCGTTTAAAATTAACTGCACATACACTGTAAATATAACATTTTTAGTTTATATGTGATCAAAGTTAAACAAACATCTCTAACCTTAAGTAAGTAGGAACTTTGAAGACTGAAAGTTTGGAAATACTGCGATTATCATTATCTGATTTGGTAAGCAAAGCAATAACATTATCATCATTGCATTTAATGGCTCAAAATATCTTAAAATCTATCAAGGTGTTTTTCCTATTGTATAGGCGTTACTTAAGAGCAGCCGAGACATCTGGCTCCAATGATCACGGGGGAAATGCGGGCATGTTCTGTAGTGATCATAATGTGCGTCTTGCGTTGCCTCCCCAGCTGACCCTTGCCCTCCAGACAAGTCTAAGCAATCTGTACCCACCCAATACCAACTCTGTACCCCTGAATGATATTGGAAATGTAAAACTGTACATGGAGTTTGCATAAGACTCACCAGTGACATGAAGAATTCTATTAACACCTCTCTCCCGCTACACCCAGGCGTACCTGATGACTTCAATGACACTCCATATGTAGAATATGAAGAAGATGACACCATTGTTCTGTATCTCAGACACTTGTCCAAGGATGATAAAAAGTAAAAAGTTCCTGCCTAGCACCTGAGGGAGGCAGAACAGAGGAGATCTGTGCTAAGCATCTAAAGCAGCCTATCAGCCTGCAGTTCCCTACACAATAGACAGATTACATAGATACAATGTAGTTTTGTTTGATGTTTGGGGATATAAACTAGGGAGGGAAATCAAAAATGTTTTTGGGTGAAAGTTTTGCTTTAAATACGTTAAGGGCCAATGAGTAACGATCACTATTTTTCCAACAGATTATAGTTTTTCTGCACTGTCTACCATAGCTTTTGTGAGCAACAGGTATTAAAATGTAATTGTAAGGCGTGGGACAATGAGACAAAAGTAACTTGTCCAAAATGACACACACTCTCATGCAGAGTACACACTGGTCGATATAACAGTAGATCGATCGTGAGCGGGTCAGTAGGTATGTACACCCTATGGGTCTGTGAGTGACATTGTTTACAGACATATCACATTGGCTCTGCAGATATATCTTCATTTTTGGCTGTATGTATTCGCAGCCTTACTGTCAGCATAGGTATCCACAAAGCCACACTAAATATTTTGCAACCAAATAATGTGCAAAAGAATACATTGTTGCTAATACCATAAAAGGGATAGCGATGTATCAAACATGCATTGGGAGTCATTACACCAGGGATGGCCAGACTTTTAAAAGCTGAAAAGCTTTAGTAGTCTATCTAGGCGGGACTTCAGCATGAAGGGGTCATGATGGAAAAAATCAGAAACACGTTGCCCTACACAGGAAAAAATCAGAAACACGTTGCCCCACACAGGAAAAAAACTGAAACATGTTGCCCCACACAGGATGAAAACTGAAACATGTTGCCTCACACATGAAAAACCTCAAACACATTGGCCCCCACAGGGAAAAAAAAAAAACCTTCCAGTCCTTCCTTGCTCTCAGCTATGGCAAGACCAGCAGCAGCCTCAGTGCTACCGCTGGGCTGGCTGTTGCAGACTGCGCCCAATGCGATCGATTGGTCAAGTGTCTGCTGTAAGCCAGTCGATCATGATCGACGCTTTGTCCATATCTGCATTACACAGTTTCATAATACCTGGATCACAGCCGGCACGACTGCACTTTTCACCAATCCTATTAAGGGATTTATAATCTCCAATACAGACAGAATTTGACAGAAATACATCATGTCAGCCATTGTGTGAAATGTATCGTAGAAAGAGTCTGAAAGGAGAGAAACAGCATCAGGTGTCAAGGCATGGTCACACACACACCACAACAATTCCTAATCTTGGTGAAGAAAAAAAAAAAAAAAAAAAAAAAAAGGAGATACATTTTAACAATATTACTGCTTTTGGGACGTTTGAAACATTTTCTAGATAACTTTGTAGAGGTGGTATTTCCCATAGAAACCACTGAAAATACAGGCGGATGGACTGCTAGATACAACTGTTCCTGCTGTACTGAAATCAAACATAGCTATTTAAGAAGATTTATCAAACCTTCCAAATAAGCAATGTGGAGGTGTTGCCTGTAGCAGCCAATCAGATGCTAGCTATCAGTTCTCTAATACAGTCTATAAAATGATAGTTGGATAGTTGGAATCTGATTGGTTGCTATAGGCACCACCTCCACTGTGTCCTTTCATCTCCCCCTGTGTGTACACTTCAAGTAATAGGAAAGACAAAGGAAAACAGTAGAGCAGCATGATCTGTGTATAGATTAATAGCAGGAGCCCGAAGCCGCTACAACCTGAGCCGATATTACATCAGACACTAATTGTTCTTCCTGAGTTCTGCAGCATGGTGGATCTATTCCAGCTTGGTATACTGTATATAAGCAATGGTACATTGCCACGTCTCTTTGCCCGAGATGTATCTCTTCCTAAGTTATATCTCCTATATAATAGCCCAGATCTGTGATCTTGTGATTCATTTGCTAATGCTGGGCGGAGTCACAACAGTGGGCGGAGTTAGTCAAAGGAGTCACAGATTTGGCCAAATCTATAGGACACTAGGAGCAGCTGCAGATAGTATGGACATGGCACAGGCAGGGGTGCACACCTCCCAGCTGACACACACACACACACACACACACACACACACACAGCGAAAAGGGGGCGTGGCTTCGCGGGAGGGTCCCGTTTTCGTCAGTGAGGGGGCATGCCCAGCACTCTGTGAGCTGCTGGCATGCCCCCAGGGGCTGATTATGAGTCCGGGGGGCACAGGGTACTTGAGACAGGGGAGCCCTATCTCATTGCTGTGCCTGCTGTGGGTTGGGGCGTGGCCTAATCGCGGCCCGCGAGGCCAGGCCCATTATGCAAATTCCGGGATTATTTTATTTTTTTATGGAATTTTGGCCCCTCAGCTAGGGGTAAATCCAGAGGGGGTGGTCGCTCCCCCTATACACCCGCACAGGCAGAAGAAAGCAGGGAGACTGCTGCCTCCCTGTAACACCACAGACCTGCCAATACGCAGCAGCGTGTGCTGACTGTAGCACAATGCTGCCGCTGTTGCTGGCAGGACGGGGGAGCTTCTGAGCTGGGACAGAGCTACTCGAGCCGGGGGGGGGGGCCCTAAAACTGTGGGGCCAACGGTACGTACCGCCTGCCCCCCCCCCCCCCTTAATCCGGCTCTGCTGCTGGAACCCCCCCTTAATCCGTACCCCCTGATGCCCCCTCTCCCTCTGTCTCCACTATTCACCGCTGCTCTGCTAAGCAGAACAGCGAGTACAGGAGCTTTCCAACTGCTCCCCCCTCCCCCACCCGCAGAACACTGCGACCCGCGGGTGGGACAGCGGGACAGACCCCAAAAAATGGGACTGTCCTGCGAAAATTGGGACATTTGGGAGGTATGGGGGTGTGTGAGGGGGTATGCCATACTTGACCCCCACATCAGCATACTCAGCAGGGTCTCTCTGGCGGGGAGGAGCGTCACATTCTGGCACACTCCACGCTTCTTAGCTGTAGTTTTGTGGGTCACCAGCCGCTGTGCACTTTCCGTACTGCCTCTGTTATCTCCAGCCCCTGCGACCCCACCGCTAGCTGCAGCGCTGCCACCCGCAGTGAGTTGCGCCCAGCTCCTTCACACACTTTAGCCGGCGGGTAGCGCTGCAGAAGTCCGCGCTGCTTGCAGGCTCTGACCCCCTCCTCCCTCCAGCATCAGCGTCTCCTGGGAGCTAACCAGTCACTCCCAGTCTCCCCTTACCATAGTGCCCAGCAGCCGTGAGGTCCGCGCCACGTGCATGCTATGACCCCCTCCTCCCTCCAGCCGCAGCATCTCCTGGGGGCTAACCAGTCACTCCCAGTCTCACCTTACCACAGTGCCCGGCAGCTGCGCGAGGTCTGCGGAGGGGGGAGGTCTGCGAGTGACTGAGGAGAGGGGGAGTGATGCGGACGGGCAGAGGAAGCAGGAATACAGCCTAAGAGAGTCAGCCATGCCAAGTCTCCACCAGCAGCAGATGCCAACAGGTTGGAGTGGAACAGCAGCAGCTAGCAGCAGTGACTCCGGTAAGACACATCTGTCTGTCACCACTGTTCTGTCCCTAATACCAATCTCTCCCGTGCCCTGTGTTCTGTCATGTCCCTGTCACCCCTGGCCTTGACCTGCCACCCTTATCCTGGCCCTTTCACCCTTATCCTGGCCCTTTCACCCTTATCCTGGCCCTGTCACCCTTATGCTGGCCCTGCTACCCCTATCCTGGCCCTGTCACCCCTGTGCTTGCCCTGTCAACCCTATACTGGCCCTGTCACCCCTGTCCTGGTCCTGCCGCCCCTACACTGACCCTGTCACCCCTATCCTGTCCCTGTCATTTCTGTCCTGGCCCCGTCGCCCATGTCCTGGCCCCGTCACCCCTGTCCTGGCCCCGTCACCCCTGTCCTGACCCCGTCACCCCTGTCCTGACCCTGTCACCCCTGTCCTGGCCCAGTCACCCCTGTCCTGGCCCAGTCAACCCTGTCCTGGCCCAGTCAACCCTGTTCTGACCCTGTCACCCCTGTCCTGGCCCTGTTACTGCATACCCTCCAACTACCTTTTTGGCAGGTACAGTACCCGCAGCACCTCCAGACCTCTCCCCAATGCACCACACCTCCGCACCTTCCCCTCCACCACATGCGGCACTCCACCCCTCCCCCACATGCTGTGCCTCCAGACCCCCTACACCACCCGCTGCTCCCACTCCTCCGCCCCTTCACCACCCCCAGCAATCTCCAGGCCCCCTCCACCATTCACCCCCCTTATATGTCTCCCCCACACCTGCCCCCCTCCAACCGCAGCATCTGCAGACACCCTCCTCCATCCGCGGCCCCCCCCTCACCCACCCCTCCCCCACCAATGGCACCCCCACACCTGCCCCACCTCCGGACCTCCTTCCCCATCTGCCGCAACACCCGTACCTGCCCCTCCCCTACCCATGGCGCCTACGGACCCCTACCCCACCAGCAGCACTCCCGCCCCTTCCCATCCCACAGCACCTCCGGAACCCTTCACCCATCTGCAACATCCCCACACCTGCCCCTCCCCCACCCATGGCACCCCTGCCCCTCCCCCACCTGCAGTGCCTCCGGACCCCTCCCCATCTGCATCCCCCACTCCTCTGCCCCTCCCCCACCCGCAGCACCTCCCAACCCTTCCCCATCCGGGCCCCACCCCCACTTCCGCCCCCCCTCCATCCGCAGCATCTACAGACACCATCCGCAGTACCCCCCGCACCCGCTACATTCTGTACATTGTGGCCTGCAGGTGCTGTTCACGCCGTCGCAAGGGGCTGCGCCTCCTTCACCATCGCACACCCTTTCATTGTGCAATATTTAACCACTAACAAAGGAATGCAGGTGATACTCCATATAACACAAATATTGAACCCCAGAAAGGCATGCAAGGGTTAAGGGGGCGTAGCCCCTTGCGACGGTGTGAAGAGCGCCCATAGGGCGCGATGAAGCACCTAGTTCTGTATATTTGCTTTATTTCTAGGGACAGTTAATAGATATATGCACAGACAGCTGATCATTACTGCTTGTCTGTATCTATATTTCTTAATAGCTCTGTACCTTCATAGCAATAAGACATAGGCCCTCATTCCGAGTTGTTCGCTCGCAAGCTGCTTTTAGCAGCTTTGCACACGCTAAGCCGCCGCCTACTGGGAGTGAATCTTAGCATAGTAGATTTGCGAACGAAAGATTAGCAGATTTGCGAATAGACACTTCTTAGCAGTTTGAGTAGCTCGAGACTTACTCTGCCACTGCGATCAGTTCAGTCAGTTTCGTTCCTGGTTTGACGTCACAAACACACCCAGCGTTCACCCAGACACTCCCCCGTTTCTCCAGCCACTCCCGCGTTTTTCCCAGAAACGGCAGCGTTTTTTCGCACACACCCATAAAACGGTCAGTTTCCGCCCAGAAACACCCACTTCCTGTCAATCACACTCCGATCACCAGAACGAAGAAAAAACCTCGTAATGCCGTGAGTAAAATACCAAACTTAATAGCAAATTTACTTGGCGCAGTCGCACTGCGGACATTGCGCATGCGCATTAGCGACTAATCGCTCAGTTGCGGAAAAAAAAATAACGAGCGATCAACTCGGAATGACCACCATAATCCCTGTCATTCACACATACTTTGTAGACCATTAACAGACTGGGAAGGTTGAGAAGGAGCCGGTCAGGATCGTGGCGGTCGGGATCCCGGCAGTCGAAATACCGATGCCAGAATCCTGACACTGCCCAGAATGCCGGCACCAGCATCCCGACTATGTACACAATCCCAGCCGCAGTGATCCTGAACAAGTGTTTGCCTGGCCGCCGGACAGGGGGTGGGGGACTTGGGGAAAGGTATGTGTACCTACATTTGCCCCTTCCAAGATTCTCACCATCGGGATGCCGCGATCTGCATTTTGACCGCCGGCATATCAAACCCAACACAGTGGAGGATATGTTGTATAATCACACAACTGCTCAGATCTTGTTCTTATACGGTTAAAGTGACTATGGATCTGTGCAATTAACGTACTATGCAAGGCAGTCTTCTCTGGATTTCCAAATGTAATAATTTCTCTGCACATGTTACATCTGCCCCACCTGCGCTGCAGCATGGTTTTGCTCATTTGCTTGCTTTCTTGGTTTGTTAAACCTGAATAACCCCCCAAATCTACACATGTGGCTAGCACAAGATGCACAGAATGACAGGGGGGAATGACATTTAAGGATAAATGAAGTATCTACTCACCTTTTCCTAAAATAAACAGTCGGATAGTCATATTGACAAAGATCCAGGAGAATCCCAGGAACTGCACTAGGTTATACATGAACAAGTACCCACGCTTAACATACAGGAAAGCTGGTGGGAAGGGAAAATAATGTAAAATAGTGGTAGAAGTAGTGATAGACACACACAAACATACATATTATATACACACACATACATACTGCATACAAACACTTTAGTGGACAGTGCAGTGATGTACAACTGAGTTACAATACATTTGGTCAAATTAAATAAATAAATGATCCTGAAGGTGCCGTACACTACAGCGATTTAGACCTTTTTTTATACGATTTTGACACATCGGGCCGATAAAGTGCGTGAAAAGTGTTCCGATTCCGATCAGATGCGAGGGCCCCGTGTGTCGTAAGTCGTATCGACGGATTGTCTGTGCTGCAATAAGGATTTATCGTAATCGCATGCAAAATGACGCACATTGTGAGTGTTTTCAGTACCTCTGATGTATCGTATGATACATCTAAAATTGAGTCACGTGACTGCCATTTCCCCGGATACTCACACCCATGCAGCAGCACACAAGCGGGAGCAGTACCATCCAGCGGATTTTGGTAGGTGGTGTGCACACTGTCCACCAATGTACATGCCTGCACTTCATTATATACCCTATAGGGCCATCCATTATTTAAATTTATAAGGAATCTTAAGATAAATCATGAGTAAAGGGCCCCATACACTAGTACGATTTTACACAATTTCATACAATTCCGATATATCCGTCTGATATATTGTATGAAATTGTGTACAATCGTATGTGTTTTAGATCGTATCCAATCTAATGCGTGTCCCCGTGGCTGTCGGATAGGATCCCCTAGGTCGTTGGTGCTGCACTAATGATATATCAGAATTGGATGGAATCGGATGAAAAAATATGAATTTACTTACCAATAATTCTATTTCTCGTAGTCCGTAGTGGATGCTGGGGACTCCGTAAGGACCATGGGAATAGCGGCTCCGCAGGAGACAGGGCACAAAAGTAAAAGCTTTAGGATCAGGTGGTGTGCACTGGCTCCTCCCCCTATGACCCTCCTCCAAGCCTCAGTTAGGATACTGTGCCCGGACGAGCGTACACAATAAGGAAGGATTTTGAATCCCGGGTAAGACACATACCAGCCACACCAATCACACTGTACAACCTGTGATCTGAACCCAGTTAACAGCATGATAACAGCGGAGCCTCTGAAAAGATGGCTCACAACAATAATAACCCGATTTTTGTAACAATAACTATGTACAAGTATTGCAGACAATCCGCACTTGGGATGGGCGCCCAGCATCCACTACGGACTACGAGAAATAGAATTATCGGTAAGTAAATTCTTATTTTCTCTGACGTCCTAAGTGGATGCTGGGGACTCCGTAAGGACCATGGGGATTATACCAAAGCTCCCAAACGGGCGGGAGAGTGCGGATGACTCTGCAGCACCGAATGAGAGAACTCCAGGTCCTCCTCAGCCAGGGTATCAAATTTGTAGAATTTTGCAAACGTGTTTGCCCCTGACCAAGTAGCAGCTCGGCAAAGTTGTAAAGCCGAGACCCCTCGGGCAGCCGCCCAAAATGAGCCCACCTTCCTTGTGGAATGGGCATTTACATATTTTGGCTGTGGCAGGCCTGCCACAGAATGTGCAAGCTGAATTGTACTACACATCCAACTAGCAATCGTCTGCTTAGAAGCAAGAGCACCCAGTTTGTTGGGTGCATACAGGATAACAGCAAGTCAGTTTTCCTGACTCCAGCCGTCCTGGAAACCTATATTTTCAGGGCCCTGACAACATCTAGCAACTTGGAGTCCTCCAAGTCCCTAGTAGCCGCAGGTACCACAATAAGCTGGTTCAGTTGAAACGCTGACACCACCTTAGGGAGAAACTGGGGACGAGTCCGCAGCTCTGTCCTGTCCGAATGGACAATCAGATATGGGCTTTTGTGAGACAAAGCCGCCAATTCTGACAGTCGCCTGGCCGAGGCCAGGGCCAACAGTATGGTCACTTTCCATGTGAGATATTTCAAATCCACAGATTTGAGCGGTTTAAACCAATGTGATTTGAGGAATCCCAGAACTACGTTGAGATCCCACAGTGCCACTGGAGGCACAAAAGGGGGTTGTATATGCAGTACTCCCTTGACAAACTTCTGGACTTCAGGAACTGAAGCCAATTCTTTCTGGAAGAAAATCGACAGGGCCGAAATTTGAACCTTAATGGACCCCAATTTGAGGCCCATAGACACTCCTGTTTGTAGGAAATGCAGGAATCGACCGAGTTGAAATTCCTCCGTGGGGGCCTTCTTGGCCTCACACCATGCAACATATTTTCGCCAAATGCGGTGATAATGTTGTGCGGTCACCTCCTTCCTGGCTCTGACCAGGGTAGGGATGACCTCTTCCGGAATGCCTTTTTCCCTTAGGATCCGGCGTTCAACCGCCATGCCGTCAAACGCAGCCGCGGTAAGTCTTGGAACAGACATGATCCTTGCTGAAGCAAGTCCCTTCTTAGTATCTCTTGAAGTTCCGGGTACCACGTCCTTCTTGGCCAATCCGGAGCCACGAGTATAGTTCTTACTCCTCTACGTCTTATAATTCTCAGTACCTTGGGTATGAGAGGCAGAGGAGGGAACACATACACCGACTGGTACACCCACGGTGTTACCAGAGCGTCCCAGCTATTGCCTGAGGTTCTCTTGACCTGGCGCAATACCTGTCCAGTTTTTTGTTCAGACGGGACGCCATCATGTCCACCTTTGGTCTTTCCCAACGGTTCACAATCATGTGGAAGACTTCCAGATGAAGTCCCCACTCTCCCGGGTGGAGGTCGTGCCTGCTGAGGAAGTCTGCTTCCCAGTTGTCCACTCCCGGAATGAACACCGCTGACAGTGTTATCACATGATTTTTCGCCCCGCGAAGAATCCTTGCTGCCATTTCCCTCCTGCTTCTTGTGCCGCCCTGTCTGTTTACGTGGGCGACTGCCGTGATGTTGTCCGACTGGATCAGCACCGGTTGACTTTGAAGCAGAGGTCTTCCTAGGCTCAGAGCATTGTAAATTGCCCTTAGCTCCAGTATATTTATGTGGAGAGAAGTCTCCAGACTTGACCACACTCCTTGGAAATTTCTTCCCTGTGTGACTGCTCCCCAGCCTCGAAGGCTGGCATCCGTGGTCACCAGGACCCAGTCCTGAATGCCGAATCTGCTGCCCTCTAGTAGATGAGCACTCTGCAGCCACCACAGAAGAGACACCCTTGTCCTTGGAGACAGGATTATCCGCTGATGCATCTGAAGATGCGATCCGGACCATTCGTCCAGCAGATCCCACTGAAAAATTCTTGCGTGAAATCTGCCGAATGGAATCGCTTCGTAAGAAGCCACCATTTTTCCCAGGACTCTTGTGCATTGATGCACTGACACTTGGCCTGGTTTTAGGAGGTTTCTGACTAGCTCGGATAACTCCCTGGCTTTCTCCTCCGGGAGAAACACCTTTTTCTGGACTGTGTCCAGAATCATCCCTAGGAACAGCAGACGTGTCGTCGGAATCAGCTGCGATTTTGGAATATTTAGAATCCACCCGTGCTGTCGTAGAACTACTTGAGATAGTGCTACTCCGACCTCCAACTGTTCTCTGGACCTTGCCCTTATCAGGAGATCGTCCAAGTAAGGGATAATTAAGACGCCTTTTCTTTGAAGAAGAATCATCATTTCGGCCATTACCTTGGTAAAGACCCGGGGTGCCGTGGACAATCCAAACGGCAGCGTCTGAAACTGATAGTGACAGTTCTGTACCACGAACCTGAGGTACCCTTGGTGAGAAGGGCAAATTGGGACATGGAGGTAAGCATCCTTGATGTCCAGGGACACCATATAGTCCCCTTCTTCCTGGTTCGCTATCACTGCTCTGAGTGACTCCATCTTGATTTGAACCTTTGTATGTAAGTGTTCAAAGATTTCAGATTTAGAATAGGTCTCACCGAGCCGTCTGGCTTCAGTACCACAAATAGTGTGGAATAATACCCCTTTCCTTGTTGTAGGAGGGGTACCTTGATTATCACCTGCTGGGAATACAGCTTGTGAATTGTTTCCAATACTGCCTCCCTGTCGGAGGGAGACGTTGGTAAAGCAGACTTCAGGAACCTGCGAGACGTCTCGAATTTCCAATCTGTACCCCTGGGATACTACTTGTAGGATCCAGGGGTCCACTTGCGAGTGAGCCCACTGCGTGCTGAAACTCTTGAGACGACCCCCCACCGCACCTGAGTCCGCTTGTACGGCCCCAGCGTCATGCTGAGGACTTGGCAGAAGCGGTGGAGGGCTTTTGTTCCTGGGAAGGGGCTGCCTGCTGCAGTCTTCTTCCCTTTCCTCTACCCCTGGGCAGATATGACTGGCCTTTGCCCGCTTGCCCTTATGGGGACGAAAGGACTGAGGCTGAAAAGACGGTGTCTTTTTCTGCTGAGATGTGACTTGGGGTAAAAAAGGTGGATTTTCCAGCTGTTGCCGTGGCCACCAGGTCCGATGGACCGACCCCAAATAACTCCTCCCCTTTATACGGCAATACTTCCATGTGCCGTTTGGAATCTGCATCACCTGACCACTGTCGTGTCCATAAACATCTTCTGGCAGACATGGACATCGCACTTACTCTTGATGCCAGAGTGCAAATATCCCTCTGTGCATCTCGCATATATAGAAATGCATCCTTTAAATGCTCTATAGTCAATAAAATACTGTCCCTGTCAAGGGTATCAATATTTTCAGTCAGGGAATCCGACCAAGCCACCCCAGCGCTGCACATCCAGGCTGAGGCGATCGCTGGTCGCAGTATAACACCAGTATGTGTGTATATACTTTTTAGGATATTTTCCAGCCTCCTATCAGCTGGCTCCTTGAGGGCGGCCGTATCTGGAGACGGTAACGCCACTTGTTTTGATAAGCGTGTGAGCGCCTTATCCACCCTAGGGGGTGTTTCCCAACGCGCCCTAACTTCTGGCGGGAAAGGGTATAACGCCAATAATTTTCTATCGGGGGAAACCCACGCATCATCACACACTTCATTTAATTTATCTGATTCAGGAAAAACTACAGGTAGTTTTTTCACACCCCACATAATACCGTTTTTTGTGGTACTTGTAGTATCAGAAATATGTAACACCTCCTTCATTGCCCTTAACATGTAACGTGTGGCCCTAATGGAAAATACGTTTGTTTCTTCACCGTCGACACTGGAGTCAGTGTCCGTGTCTGTGTCGACCGACTGAGGTAATGAGCGTTTTAAAGCCCCTGACGGTGTTTGAGACGCCTGGACAGGTACTAATTGGTTTGCCGGCCGTCTCATGTCGTCAACCGACCTTGCAGCGTGTTGACATTATCACGTAATTCCCTAAATAAGCCATCCATTCCGGTGTCGACTCCCTAGAGAGTGACATCACCATTACAGGCAATTGCTCCGCCTCCTCACCAACATCGTCCTCATACATGTCGACACACACGTACCGACACACAGCACACACACAGGGAATGCTCTGATAGAGGACAGGACCCCACTAGCCCTTTGGGGAGACAGAGGGAGAGTTTGCCAGCACACACCAAAACGCTATAATTATACAGGGACAACCTTATATAAGTGTTTTCCCTTATAGCATCTTAATATATAATAATATCGCCACATAAAATGCCCCCCCTCTCTGTTTTAACCCTGTTTCTGTAGTGCAGTGCAGGGGAGAGCCTGGGAGCCTTCCTAGCAGCGGAGCTGTGTAGGAAAATGGCGCTGTGTGCTGAGGAGAATAGGCTCCGCCCCCTTTTCGGCGGGCTTCTTCTCCCGTTTTTCTGACAACCTGGCAGGGGTTAAATACATCCATATAGCCCCAGAGGCTATATGTGATGTATTTTTAGCCAGCATAGGTACTTTCATTGCTGCCCAGGGCGCCCCCCCCAGCGCCCTGCACCCTCAGTGACCGTTGGTGTGAAGTGTGCCGAGAGCAATGGCGCACAGCTGCAGTGCTGTGCGCTACCTCATGAAGACTGAGAAGTCTTCAGCCGCCGGTTTCTGGACCTCTTCTCTCTTCGGCATCTGCAAGGGGGTCGGCGGCGCGGCTCCGGTGACCCATCCAGGCTGTACCTGTGATCGTCCCTCTGGAGCTAGTGTCCAGTAGCCTAAGAAGCCAATCCATCCTGCACGCAGGTGAGTTCACTTCTTCTCCCCTAAGTCCCTCGTTGCAGTGAGCCTGTTGCCAGCAGGACTCACTGAAAATAAAAAACCTAACAAAACTTTTACTCTAAGCAGCTCTTTAGGAGAGCCACCTAGATTGCACCCTTCTCGGCCGGGCACAAAAACCTAACTGAGGCTTGGAGGAGGGTCATAGGGGGAGGAGCCAGTGCACACCACCTGATCCTAAAGCTTTTACTTTTGTGCCCTGTCTCCTGCGGAGCCGCTATTCCCATGGTCCTTACGGAGTCCCCAGCATCCACTTAGGACGTCAGAGAAAAGTGTGGTTTTTGTGCATGTAATATATCGCATGCGATGTATCACAGGGAAGTTTGACTGGCATTCTCAGGACACTCCCAGCCCCCGTAGCCCTCTATCCAGCCCATCAGATATATCTTATGATACAATTGTATGCCATACGATATATTGCATGTGATGTATAGCGGCTTCATCAATCGCATGTGATATATCTTATGCAAAAATAGCACAAAAGTATCAAATCGTATGGAATCACTCCCGGGAAGGTCCCGAGGGAGTTCAAGGGAAATTACATCCGATTTCAGCCTCAGACACATCATTGTAGTGTATGGGGGCCCATAATGTGTGTGCGGTAGATATATCTTATGTGATCTATGTCGCCACTTGTTAAGGGCCCCATACACTACAACAATATGTCTGAGGCTGAAGTTGGATGCAGATTCCCTTGAACTCCCCTGGGACCTTCCCGGGAGTGATTCCATACGATTTGGAAGTTTTGTTCTATTTTTGCATAAGATATATCGCATGCGATTAATGAAGCCGCTTAATCACATGCAATATATCGTACGGCATACAATTGTACCATAAGATATATCTGATGGGCTTGATAGAGGGCTACGGGGGCTGGGAGTGTCCTGAGAATGCCAGTCAAACTTCCCTGTGATACTTTGCATGCGATATATCACATGCACAAAAAACACACTTTTTTCATCCGATTCCATCCAATTCCGATATATCATTAGTGCAGCACCAACGACCTAGGGGATCCTATCCGACAGCCACGGGGACGAGCATCAGATTGGATACGATCTAAAACACATACGATTGTACACAATTTTATACAATATATCAGACGGATATATCGGAATTGTATGAAATCGTGTAAAATCGTACTCGTGTATGGGGCCCTTTAGACCACATGCGATATATCATGAGTAAATCTTATGTAAAAATAAGCAATTGTGTACAAAGTCGTAAGTACAGGACTCCCGGGAAGCTGCCGGGGAAGTTCAAGTGAAATCACAGGCGGCATCAACTTAAGATATGTTGCTGTAGTGTATGGCCACCTTGAGAACATACAATATATAAATAAGTTCTTATATTCTGTAAACGACCATGGACAATAAAGGACACACTGCTCATTCTCCCCATATAGGGGGATATCCTATTAGCAGCGCTTATAGACTCTCCGGTGGTTATCCTATTAGCCTCGATGCTGGGGTGCTGATCCCTCGATGCTGGCACTTATCAGTGGGTTGTGCCCCGTATGATCCCCTATACGCAGACTTTCAGAGCAGTGATAACACATGGGCTCAGGAACTTATCCCAGATCCCCCCCCAATAGTAGCAAGTACAAGAAAGAGCTGCATTGTGCCAGTTTGGGAGGTTCCAATGTCCATCAGAGATAACAGCATGTGCAGTAACATTTTTGGAGAAGCCCATTCAGTCCCTTCAGGTTATGTGTAAAATGACCGTGACTGAAATCAATACAAAGGAAGTCTATGTGACATTTCACTATCATTTTCTATAGGTTTGACATTTGACATGGGAGTTTAAACAGCATAATTTCAGTGTTTATGAACTCAGCCTAAACTGTGCTCTTTGTATAACCAACCTCTGCATATACCAGTACTACATTTACTTTAATGTTCATCATGAAACAGGAAACCAAGCTTCAGCAAAGTTGCGAATCCCTATTTCCTGACAAACGTGTGCAACTATTTTCCTTCCCCTGTATGTCCAACAGAGGACGTCTGCTCAACTAGATGGAAATGGAATGAACATGGGTGGTAATTCCAAGCTGATCGCAGCAGAAATTTTTTTAGCAGTTGGGCAAAACCATGTGCACTGCAGGGGGGGCAAATATAACATTTGCAGAGAGAGTTAGATTTGGGTGGGTTATATTGTTTCTGTGCAGGGTAAATACTGGCTGCTTTATTTTTACACTGAAATTTAGATTGCAGATTGAACACACCACACCCAAATCTAACTCTCTATGCACATGTTATATCTGCCTCCCCTGCAGTGCACATGGTTTTGCCCAACTGCTAACAAAGATCCTGCTGCGATCAACTCAGAATTACCCCCATGGTACATTAATATGGATTTTCATCCCTTGCTCACAACTTACGATCTTCCCGCACTCTGGATTCTGTTCTTATCTTTGTTATTCTTTGTTCTTCCTGGAAAAAAAATGACAGGTTAGATTACATTCTGGAATACCAGAGAGGACACTTTTCCTGGAACACACTGATTTAATGGAATTGTCCAACAGGTCTTACGTAAACGTGATCTGTATTGATTTACTATGTATTACTGAATACTTTAGACTCCAGGGCTGGGGTGCACCACACACCGTGTGCCCATTATAGATACTCCACTATCCCATACACAAGGAACAACACACACACACACACACACACACACACACACACACACACACAATACAGATGGAGCCCTGCTCATCAATCCCTTTAATGGGATTAACTGAGCCAATGCTGTCGGACTTAATCCCCTGTTATATTGTTCTCTCTGTATTGTATTGCAGCTGAGAACAATAGATGAAAGGCTTATACCAGGCATGTCCAAACTGGGGCCCTCCAGCTGTTGTGAAACTACAAATCCCAGCCTGCCCTGACACAGTTTTGCTGTCAGAGAATGCTAAAGCTGTGTCAGGGCATGCTGGGATGTGTAGTTTCTCAACAGCTGGAGGGCCGCAGTTTGGACATGCCTGACTTATGCTAATAAGCCTTGGTGCAGCATGGCGCACCAGAGAAGGCTAGATGAGCGAGGCTCCATCTGTATGGTTCATTCACTCAGAAACCAATTAACCTGTCAGTTCTTGAAATGTAGTAAGAAAACAGTGCAAACATGGGGACAGCATAAAAAAACCCTGCCGTTTGGTCTTGATGCTGTGAAGAAAGCAATACTAACCACTGTGACACATCAGGTCTCACATTGCTCCTTCCAGTATGCATTATGCTACACAGCCAGGCTCTATGCTACCATTAACATAACCTAGTCAGTTGTTTAGAAGGCCCAATAGTTACAGGAGAATGAGTGACATATTGTATCCAGTGCTTTAAACATCTTCACTGCTCTAGATCCTAGCTCCTATTTTAGATTATTATTCTATCAATACTAGATGCTTAATTGGATTCATGTGATTTTATACATTTGGTTTACATCAAAACATTTAACTAAATCCCATCTCCCTGTTATCTAAAGAGAGCGGCAGCTAACGTTTGACACTAGATTTTACGACCAGCGTTACTATTATATGAACCAACCTGAACTGCATATGGATTTCTATATATGTATCCGCATCATATGTATAATCTTTCCTGTGCTTGTGATCAACTACAATAATGACAGGGTCAGCTGGAGCTGACGTTTATTGGAAGTCATGCAGTACTTTTTACATCAGTTCTGGTTGGGTATTATGGAGAACCAATGGTGGCAGTGTATAATGGACACATCTGGATGATAACATGCAGGTTACAGCTCTGGTCTTGGGCTAAAATAGCATCACCAGGTTCTAAAAATGGATTAGGTTTACTCCTAATCATGCAAGGCTTACAAATACCATTATATCTATTACCTTCTCCTTAATTTCCATCTCTGCATCGGATTCATCAATCCACCGGTCAAAGTCTGGAGCCAGGAACAATGGTTTACGCTCCTGCTTGGTCAAGCGTGGCCACCAATGGTCTTCACTCTTCTTCACAGTGATGGTAACATGGCGCTGCGTGGATCGCTGCAGAACCTGTCCAGACATCCATGCAGAACAAAGCAACACAAAGAGACATTATTTATGATCCTAACCACCAAGGCATAGCATTTCTCTCTATCCACTCATTTGCTGGATGAAGGTGAAGACATACCTTTGCTTTTACAGGTTCAAGGAATTCCAATGAAAACTGGTATGTGTTAACCCCTTTGGCACCATGTCCCAGAGCTTAGAAGAAAAAAAAAAAAAAAAAAAAAAAAAAGAGCTGGTCATTATTCCTAATTTTAAATCACTAAAATACAAAATGCAAGTTATTTTAAGTTTCGACTATAATTGCTTTAATGAGAATGTTCCCTTAGTTAACTGTTCTATGAGCTCACTGGTAAAGGGTTTTCTCAGCTGTATCACTAGAGGCTTGTGATGGTAAATATGGTAATTGAGAGCATCTAGTAGAAAGACATTGGATCTCACCTTTGAAATTCAGGACATTGTCTGTAATGTTGATATCTGGATTCTGCAGAGTGCAAACAAGAATGTTAATAATGAAGTTATATACAACAGCAAGTTCTTTCAGAGGCATACACTCTAGACGATTTAATTGGACAATATGCACAATATAGATAAAGATATTATCCTGCATATCGTCAAGTGTGCGCACTATAACGATGCACGCTCCGCGGGTCATTATTTGTCTACTGAACATGCATTCCAATTAGGCTATATCCTTCATGATTGCATATTTGGGGATGAGAGGGGTGACGTCACTGAACAATCATCCAGTGTGCATGCACTTTATCTCTCATTCTGCAGCTGAGGACATTTCAAGGGAAATCTTTTTTTTTTTGGTTCAAAATTGTCTAGTGTGTACCATGAGTGATTACATAACAAACAAAGACGATATATGAAGACACTGCCACTGTGCCATTTACTAAGCTCTGAAAATGATTTTGAAGCTTGACTGTGACAGTTAACAAATAGGGATAGCATGCTCTTTCCAATACAGTGCAGTGCAGTGCAGATGTGTGACTTAAGCTGGATACACACTATAAGATTGTCTGTCCAATCTTTCTGGTTGGAGTGAAAATCTTGTAATGTATGGGAGCAAATAACAGTCAAAGACCGGGTTTTTGTGCCACCATTAGCAACTAACCTGAATGACCTCAAAAACAAAATCACAGTAGCGGTGATTCAGTGGAAGAAGACACTTAGGGGTAAATTTACTAAGGCTTCTAAAAATGAAAAGTGGAGATGTGCCCTTAGCAACCAAGAATTTGCATGTTCGTGCCAAAAAGGGGATGTGGCCTCGCTGCAAGGGGCATGGTCTTGCAGGTAAAGACTACCTTATACCCCAGTTTTGCAACCTGCATGCCCAGACATTGGCCACCACAGTCAATATAAAACCCTGAATCATTATTTGCCATTTTCCTCCTTATAGTAATACCCATTACACATTATTCCACATGCCGTAATGTCCATTACACATTATGCCACTCTCAGTTATGCACAACACTATTTTATGCCCCACACACATTAATGCCCCTTACAAATTATGCCCCACAATAAGGCTTCGAATTAGTTTTAAATTACCTGCTAGTTGCCAGGGGTTTCATGATAGTTGCCAGGAGTCTCATGTCTCAGACTGTTCAGCCACACACATAGCCCTGGGCCCACCTTTTTGAATGATATCCGGACTATAGGTCAACCACTAATGGTCGACATCCATTAGGTTGATATGGTCAAAAGGTGACATGTGAAATGTAGGCAGTACAAATGGTCGACATGGCAATGGTCAACACAAGTTTTTATGTTTTTTATTTGCATTTTTATTAACGTATTCATACTGGCAGTGGAGCAAAGCACCTTGCCTGAAGCATGAAACGGTATGCGTTACAAATTGGTGTGTGTGGGGATGGCAGAAAATCGACAAAACACTCCCCAAAAAATTATTTGTCAGCTTTTTTTGTTGACCTTTGACCCTGTCGATCTTTTCCACTGTCTATGTATTCCATGTCAACCTGTAGATACCGTAGACTTTTAGGGGTCAACCTAATGACCGCAGACCTAATGATCCCAGTGATCACAAAAACACGCTATGGCATGTATTTTACCCCAAAACAGCCACCTGTGACCCACGTTTAGAAGATGAGCGGGTCCCACAGGACGCGCTCATCTGTATCTGTGTGTCATTGCCTAGCCAGTCAGCGGCACACAGGAGGTGACTAGCTGTTTCCCCAGCCAATCACATCCTGTAGTCTCCAGCCAATAATAGCCTGCAGTGTCTCCATTCACTGCCCGCCTCGCCAGTCCGGCACGATTGGAATCCTCCTCCCCGCTGACCCTGGGTTCCGCTGCAAGCACCAATACACTGGCCCCGCTCATCCTGCACAGCACTGCCTCCTACTCGCTGACCCTGGGCTCTGCCACCAGCACCAAGACACTGACCCCGCTCACCCGACACTGCGCCGCCTCTTTCCCGCTGCACGCTGACCCTGGGCTCCGCGGCCAGCACCATGAGACTGGCCCCGCTCACCCGCACAGCGTCACCTCCTCCCAACTGCACCCTGACCCTGGGTTCCGCTGCAAGCACCAAGACACTGGTCCCGCTCACCCGGCACAGTGCCACCAGCGCCCTCCTCCGCAACGGTGAGTGCATCTGCCCTGTGACCCCAGCGACGTGTGCCTGCACTTCAGCAGGCTGTGTGGGGTGGTGGATGGGCTTGCTGTAGAGGGTTCCAGCATTGCTGTCTGCGGGGGATGACTGAGGGGCTGAGGCTGCAATGTGTATAACATGCTCTACCTAGTGCATTGTGTATAACATGCTCTACCTGGTGCATTGTATATAATGTGCGCTACCTGGCGCAACGTGTATAATGTGCGCTACCTGGCGCAACATGTATAACGTGCTCTACCTGGCGCAGTATGTATAACGTGCTCTACCTGGCGCAGTATGTATAACGTGCTCTACCTGGCGCAGTATGTATAACGTGCTCTACCTGGCGCAGTATGTATAACGTGCTCTACCTGGCGCAGTATGTATAACGTGCTCTATTTGGCGCAGTGTGTATAGGAGGTTCTACCTGGTGCAATGTGTATAAGCAGCACTACTATGTGGTGTAATGTGAATTGACACTATTATGTGGTCACGCCCCTTCCCCACAAAAACCACGCCCCTAAATATTTTCTGCACGCACTGTCTAAGCTTTCATATCTAGGAGGTGGAGCATCAATTCACTTTCTGCTGAAGGACACCAAAATGTCTAGTAAATTTAAATTCTTTTTATCTGTCAGGAGGAGCAATATCTGTACTCAATTAGATATGTCCTAGTGAGTACTCGTTATTATGACATATGAATATGTTCTATTTATTAATAATCAATTTACAGTAAGTATATGTATAGATATATTCGTGCGTACTCAAAAGTATGACATCTTTCAAACAATCATTCTATGGTAAGTATACATGTAAGAAGGTAAGTATAAAAGGATTGCAAATATTAATTCAAAGGATCACTGTTTATATAAGTGTATTATGATTAAAATCGATAAATATGTGTTCACGCAATGTGCTGCAGTTTATTACGGTGTTGATCTTCAGTTCTATAGTAAGTATACATGTAAAAAGGTAAGTATAAAGGGATTGCAAATATTCATTCAAGGAATCACTGTTTGCATAAATGTGCCAAGATTAAATCAGTAAGTATCATATATTCACGCAATGTGCTGCAGTTTGTTACTATTGTATTTATTTTCAATCTACAGTAAGTATATAGGTGAATGTACTCACATGCCCTCAAGGATGCAGCGTCTGCAGTAAGCACATGACTAAACAAATGTAAATAGACTGTGAATATGTTCTCAGGGAAACAAAATGTTCACAGATGCATAAACTTATATCAGTGAGCACCATATGTTCATCTAGTTCGCTGCAATTTATCACTGTGTTTGCTGAACTAAATAAACCTGTAATAGCGCAGTATATTATTACTATTGCAGCAGTAAGACATATTTTCATTGGGCCCAAGACCATTGGTACCTATCAATTATGTGCAAGTATCAACTGATGCAAACATAATAGGTTAGAGATTGTACCTTAATAAACTTTATTTTCACCATGTGTCCCTGTAAATATGGTATTTTACTTTTGCATTTATGCACTCATATCCACTGAATTGAGTGCACTAGTAATTTCACATTGCTATAATAATTATGCTGAAAAGATTGCTGATTATTCAGTCAGCCCAGTGTAGTTACTAATGTATTGGTTACATGCAGCAATTAGTTGACACATTTGTAATAGTTTGTAACTATTATTTGGTGTAATCATCAGCCTTAATAAACTTTATTTTACCCAGTGTGTCCCTGTTAATATGATATTTTATGCACTCATATCCACTGAATTAAATGTATTTGTCATTTCACATAACTATAATAATTGCACTAAAGGGCCCCATACACTAGAACGATAATGTCCAATTTCGGGCATTCGGGCCGATATACTGTATCGGGTGAAATCGGGCATTTTGGAGGTGTATCCGATCCGATGCGCGTTGGATCGACTCCCCTAGATTGTTAGTGCTGCACTCGTAATATGTCGGTTCCCGCAGGTATGGTTGGGATCGCATACTATATATCGCATGCAAAATGTACCAAATCGTATGGAACCGCTCCCGGGAGAGTTCAAGGGAAATCACCTCCGACTTCAGCCTCAGACATATCGCAGTAGTGTATGGGGCTCTTAAGAAGATTGCTGTTTATTCATACAGCCCAGTATAGTTACTGATTTGTTGTTAGTTACATGAAACCGTTGCTTGATACATTTGTAACAATTGATGATTTTGAGCAGCAACTGTTTCTAGTTTTATTCCCAGGGCTGGATAGGCTTTATTATACAATGTATCTTTATACTTGTGGCGATTTGGTATTGTGCATGTACAGCTTGTATAGACCACGGGTACTGAGGTTAAGTACAAGAATATATCTGCATCAATATACCGGGCATGGATTCCCATACATATTCTCTTGTAAAATTCAGTACATATATCCGACGTGAACTTTTATTCATTAAATGTGACACCATATGTCTACAACAACAATAATAGCATTTTAGCCGATAATACACTTGCTATAATTAATTCCTCATGATGCCTCATGTATATTCCTTTATAATTTGCAGTACATATTGCTCTCTCCTGTCCGTGTTATTGTATCTGGACAGCGCTCTTATAAATCTTGGTATACACATATATAGTAGTAATCTATTTCATGGGCTGCACAGCACGGATCAAGTGGAGATATATTTACAAATACATTTCAATACAGAGTAGTGGCCATAACACCGCTGACATGTGTTTCGTATTGGACTTCCTCACAAGAAACTGTATGCTACACAGCCCAGCAGCACTGTCACCCCCTCCTCCCCTTGCAACACTTTTGTACTGTCCAAATCAAGTCTGTATTTTTATATTTGAATCATTAATAAGATTAAGAAGAACCGTAATTCCGATAGGACAGGTAGGGCCCCAATTTTTAAAAGTGAGGGGTCCCTGGGACCCACTTTTTTGGGGGCTCAGCGCGATCACTGGATCCTCACCCTTTTTGAAATACCCTGTGCTTTTATATCTAATGGATCAAATCTGAAACAAGTAATCTCTTCAGGAATCTGCATTGATGTTATTAACCAACAGTTTTAGATTTATTTCCATGCAAGCTCTGCAGTTAAGTTAGTGACATAGGGGGTCATTCCGAGTTGTTCGCTCGTTGCAGATTTTCGCAACAGAGCGATTAAGGCGAAAATGCGCATGTGCATGGTACGCAGTGCGCATGCGCTAAGTATTTTAGCACAAAATTTAGTAGATTTACTCACGTCCGAACGAAAAATTTTCATCGTTGAAGTGATCGGAGTGTGATTGACAGGAAGTGGGTGTTTCTGGGCGGAAACTGACCGTTTTCTGGGAGTGTGCGGAAAAACGTAGGCGTGCCAGGATAAAATGCGGGAGTGTCTGGAGAAACGGGGGAGTGGCTGGCCGAACGCAGGGCGTGTTTGTGACGTCAAACTAGGAACGAAACGGGCTGAGCTGATCGCAGTGTAGGATTAAGTCTGGAGCTACTCAGAAATTGCTAAGAATTATTTATTAGCAATTCTGCTACTCTTTCATTTGCAATTCTGCTAAGCTAAGATACACTCCCAGAGGGCGGCGGCCTAGCGTGTGCAATGCTGCTAAAAGCAGCTAGCGAGTGAACAACTCGGAATGACCCCCATAGTAACATAGGGGCTAATTCAGACCTGATCGTTGCTGTGCGTGTTCGCACAGCAGCGATCAGGTCTGAAGTGTGCATGTGTCGGCACACTGCATGCCAGACAGCCGACGGCTGTCGTAGCCCAGCAATTGCCTCTGCCTGAGTGACAGGCAGAGGAGGTTCCTGGGCGGGAGGGCGGCGTTTAGCCATTTAGGGGGCATGGTCCGGGCAATGCAGACATGTCCGGACCGTTGGGGGGGCGGGCCATGGCGGCTGCGTGTGATGTTAGCAGGAGCTGTGCTGGCTGGGAGCTACTACTGAAGTACAAAAGCATCGCGATGCAACTCTGAATCACCCCCATAGTTAATGAGATTGAAAAGAGGCAAAATGCCCATCAGGTTCAACCTATATTTTATACTAAGCTGTGCACATTATAATGTACCTGCTGAAGTAATGGATTTAGTACCAATTGACAACTATAATTCGTATCACTCCCAGATATTTAATGTCAATATATTAAATGCAACTGAACACATCAGGCACCATACTGTCTATGTGGACTTTATAACCAAGAGCAGTACCATGCTAGGGACTGTACTTCAACCTCCTTCATGGAATGTTTAATGAACTTGGTATTAAGCAAAGGCGCCGAAAGGGGGGCCCTGATCCACCGCTTAACCCCTCCTGAGTTTACTTACCTTGATCAGGGAAGCTGGTCCCTCCTCCTCCTCAGCGCCAATGAAAGTATTATGGGGGTGCTGTGTATACTCAGTATTATTATGGGGGGTGCTGTGTATATTGTCAAAGTCGAAAAATATTGTAATGCATATGCCTTGTACTAACCCCATGCACATGCCCGCTGCTCGTGCACTCAGTCTGCCGTGCGTGCACATATCCGCAATTTGCGTAGGATCGCTCCGGCGATCATGCGCGTGATATGGGTATTTACGGCGGAGTTTGTGAGCGCATTGAGGGTTATCAGAACATTACATATTTAATCCAAATAGTGCACATTGTACACATAGCCCCCTGCACCACATCAGAAAGAAATAGCTGTTTAAAATGGTAACAGAACAAAGGGATTCATCTTTACAGGATAGGAGGGGACAGAACAAGGTTACAAGGTGGTGTTTGGTATCCAGCTGTAGGGTATTTTAAGGGAAACATTCTGGTGTTGGTTTGAGGAAGATCGCATGTTCCTGTGGATAGTTAGATGCAGAAGCAGAATATAGGTTTAAACTGTATTTACTGTATATTATGTATGCGGGGGGAATCCAGAGGAGACCACCCACAAGAGCAGTTGAGAAAGACATAGCCCACCTTTTCAAATCCACCTATGACCTCTTCTGTAATGTAAAGACACATCCCTGTGTCCAATGGACAATGAGATTACAGTGACCATTGTATTGTGTATGCACGTTGTGTATAAAAATAAGAATTTACTCACCGGTAATTCTATTTCTCGTAGTCCGTAGTGGATGCTGGGAACTCCGTAAGGACCATGGGGAATAGATGGGCTCCGCAGGAGACTGGGCACTCTAAAGAAAAGATTAGGTACTATCTGGTGTGCACTGGCTCCTCCCTCTATGCCCCTCCTCCGGACCTCAGTTAGGGAAACTGTGCCCGGAAGAGCTGACATTACAAGGAAAGGATTTTTGGAATCCAGGGTAAGACTCATACCAGCCACACCAATCACACCGTACAACTTGTGATAACCTTACCCAGTTAACAGTATGAACAACAACTGAGCCTCACTCAACGGATGGCTCATAACAATAACCCTTATTTAAGCAATAACTATATACACGTATTGCAGAAAGTCCGCACTTGGGACGGGCGCCCAGCATCCACTACGGACTACGAGAAATAGAATTACCGGTGAGTAAATTCTTATTTTCTCTGACGTCCTAGTGGATGCTGGGAACTCCGTAAGGACCATGGGGATTATACCAAAGCTCCCAAACGGGCGGGAGAGTGCGGATGACTCTGCAGCACCGAATGAGCAAACACAAGGTCCTCCTCAGCCAGGGTATCAAACTTGTAGAACTTTGCAAAGGTGTTTGAACCCGACCAAGTAGCCGCTCGGCAAAGCTGTAAAGCCGAGACCCCTCGGGCAGCCGCCCAAGAAGAGCCCACCCTCCTTGTGGAATGGGCTTTTACTGATTTTGGATGCGGCAATCCAGCCGCAGAATGAGCCAGCTGAATCGTGCTACAGATCCAGCGAGCAATAGTTTGCTTTGAAGCAGGAGCACCCAGCTTGTTGGGTGCATGCAGGATAAACAGCGAGTCAGTCTTCCTGACTCCAGCCGTTCTGGAAACATATATTTTCAAAGCCCTGACTACGTCCAGCAACTTGGCGTCCTCCAAGTCCAGAGTAGCCGCAGGTACCACAATAGGTTGGTTCAAATGAAACGATGATACCACCTTTGGGAGAAATTGGGGACGAGTCCTCAATTCTGCCCTGTCCATATGGGAGATCAGATCTGGGCTTTTACATGACAAAGCCGCCAATTCCGACACACGCCTAGCCGATGCTAAGGCCAACAGCATGACCACTTTCCACGTGAGATACTTTAGTTCCACGGTCTTAAGTGGCTCAAACCAGTGGGATTTTAGGAAATCCAACACAATGTTAAGATCCCAGGGTGCCACTGGTGGCACAAAATGGGGCTGAATATGCAGCACTCCCTTAACAAACGTCTGAACCTCAGGCAGTGAAGCCAGTTCTTTTTTAAAGAAAATGGATAGGGCCGAAATCTGGACCTTTATGGACCCCAATTTTAGGCCCATAGTCACCCCTGACTGTAGGAAGTGCAGGAATCGACCCAGCTGGAATTCCTCTGTAGGGGCCGTCCTGGCCTCACACCAAGCAACATATTTTCGCCATATACGGTGATAATGCTTTGCTGTCACGTCCTTCCTAGCCTTTATCAGCGTAGGAATAACTTCATCCGGAATGCCTTTTTCCGCTAGGATCCGGCGTTCAACCGCCATGCCGTCAAACGCAGCCGCGGTAAGTCTTGGAACAGACAGGGCCCTTGTTGCAGCAGGTCCTGTCTGAGAGGCAGAGGCCATGGGTCCTCTGTGCGCATTTCTTGCAGTTCCGGGTACCAAGTCCTTCTTGGCCAATCCGGAACAATGAGTATTGTTCTTATTCCTCTCTTTCTTACTATTCTCAGTACCTTGGGTATGAGAGGAAGAGGAGGAAACACATATACCGACTGGTACACCCACGGTGTCACTAGGGCGTCCACAGCTATCGCCTGAGGGTCCCGTGACCTGGCGCAATATCTTTTTAGCTTTTTGTTGAGGCGGGACGCCATCATGTCCACCTGTGGCAGTTCCCATCGCTTTGCAATCTGTGTGAAGACTTCTTGATGAAGTCCCCACTCTCCCGGGTGGAGGTCGTGTCTGCTGAGGAAGTCTGCTTCCCAGTTGTCCACTCCCGGAATGAACACTGCTGACAGTGCTTGCACGTGATTCTCCGCCCACCGAAGAATCTTTGTGGCTTCTGCCATTGCCATCCTGCTTCTTGTGCCGCCCTGGCGGTTTACATGGGCGACCGCCGTGATGTTGTCTGACTGAATCAGCACTGGCTGGTTTCGAAGCAGGGGCTCTGCTTGACTCAGGGCGTTGTAAATGGCCCTTAGTTCCAATATATTTATGTGTAGAGAAGTCTCCAGACTTGACAACAGCCCTTGGAAGTTTCTTCCCTGAGTGACTGCCCCCCATCCTCGGAGGCTTGCATCCGTGGTCACCAGGACCCAGTCCTGTATGCCGAACCTGCGGCCCTCGAGAAGGTGAGCACTCTGCAGCCACCACAGAAGAGACACCCTGGCCCTTGGGGACAGGGTGATCAGCCGATGCATCTGGAGATGCGATCCGGACCACTTGTCCAACAGAGCCCACTGAAAGATCCTTGCATGGAACCTGCCGAAGGGAATGGCTTCGTATGAAGCCACCATCTTTCCCAGGACTCGCGTGTAGTGATGCACCGATACCTGTTTTGGTTTCAGGAGGTCCCTGACCAGAGATGCTAATTCCTGGGCCTTCTCCACCGGGAGAAACACCTTCTTCTGTTCTGTGTCCAGAATCATGCCCAGGAAAAGCAGACGCGTCGTAGGAATCAGCTGCGACTTTGGAACATTCAGAATCCAGCCGTGCTGTTGCAACACTTCCTGAGAGAGTGCTACGCTGATCAAAAACTGCTCTCTGGACCTCGCCTTTATGAGGAGATCGTCCAAGTACGGGATAACTATAACTCCCTTCTTCCGAAGGAGTATCATAATTTCAGCCATTACTTTGGTAAATATCCTCGGTGCCGTGGACAGGCCAAACGGCAACGTCTGGAACTGGTAATGACAGTCCTGTACCACAAACCTGAGGTACTCCTGGTGAAGTGGGTAAATGGGGACATGCAAGTAAGCATCCTTGATGTCCAGCGACACCATAAAATCCCCCTCTTCCAGGCTTGCAATAACCGCTCTGAGCGATTCCATTTTGAACTTGAATTTCTTTATAAAAAAGTGTTCAAGGATTTTAAATTCAGAATGGGTCTCACCGAACCGTCCGGTTTCGGTACCACAAACATTGTGGAATAGTAACCCCTTCCCTGTTGAAGGAGGGGGACCCTGATAATCACTTGCTGGAGGTACAGCTTGTGAATTGCCGCCAGTACTACCTCCCTTTCCATGGGGGAAGCTGGCAAGGCTGATTTGAGGCAACGGCGGGGGGGGAGTCGCTTCGAATTCCAGCTTGTATTCCAGCCCTGAGATACAATTTGTACAGCCCAGAGATCCACCTGTGAGCGAACCCACTGGTTGATGAAGTTTCGGAGACGCGCCCCCACCGCACCTGGCTCCGCCTGTGGAGCCCCAACGTCATGCGGTGGACTTAGTGGAAGCAGGGGAGGACTTTTGTTCCTGGGAACTGGCTGCATGGTGCAGCTTCTTACCTCTACCCCTGCCTCTGGCAAGAAAGGATGCGCCCCTGACCCTCTTGCCTTTCTGAGAACGAAAGGACTGCATTTGATAATACGGTGCTTTCTTAGGCTGTGAGGAAACCTGAGGCAAGAAAGTCGACTTTCCAGCTGTCGCTGTGGACACGAGGTCCGATAGACCGTCCCCAAACAATTCCTCACCCTTATAAGGCAAAACCTCCATGTGTTTTTTAGAATCAGCATCTCCTGTCCATTGCCGAGTCCATAAGACCCTCCTGGCAGAAATGGACATAGCATTAATTCTAGAGCCCAGCAGGCAAATGTCCCTCTGAGCATCCCGCATATATAAGACGACGTCTTTTATATGGCTCAGGGTTAGCAAAACAGTATCCCTGTCGAGGGAATCTATGTCGTCTGACAAGAGTATCTGTCTATGCTGCTACAGCACTACACATCCAGGCTGAAGCAATAGCAGGTCTCAGTAGAGTACCAGAGTGTGTATACACTGACTTCAGGATAGCTTCCTGAGACGGCAGGGCCACCTTTTTAGATAAGCGTGTCAGCGCCTTGTCCACCCTAGGGGATGTTTCCCAACGTAACCTGTCCGTTGGCGGGAAAGGGTACGCCATCAGTAACCTCTTAGAAATCACTAGTTTCTTATCAGGGGAACTCCACGCTTCTTCGCATAATTCATCAGATGGGGGAAAAGTCACTGGCTGCTTTTTCTCCCCAAACATATAAACCCTCTTGGTATTAACAGGGTTAATCTCAGAAATGTGTAATACATCTTTCATTGCAATAATCATGTATCGGATGGCCTTGGTCATTTTAGACTGTAAATGTGCCTCATCATTGTCGACACTTGAGTCGGACTCCGTGTCGACATCTGTGTTAACCATCTGAGATAGAGGGCGTTTATGAGCCCCTGACGGTTTCTGAGTCGCCAGGGCAGGCGCGGGTTGAGACCCCGGCTGTCCCAAGGCTGCAGCGTCATCAAACCTTTTATGTAAGGAGCTTACATTGTCATTTAAGACCTTCCACATATCCATCCAATCAGGTGTCGGCCCCGACGGGGGCGACACCACACTTATCTGCCCTTGCTCCGCCTCCACGTAACCCTCCTCATCAAACATGTCGACACAGCCGTACCGACACACCGCACACACACAGGGAATGCTCAGACTGAGGACAGGACCCTACAAAGTCCTTTGGGGAGACAGAGAGAGAGTATGCCAGTACACACCATAGCGCTATATAACACAGGGATTTTCACTTATAATAAGTGATTACCCAATAGCTGCCTTATATGTTTTATTTGCGCCTAAATTTATGTGCCCCCCCTCTCTTTTTTACCCTTCTTGTACCTGGATACTGCAGGGGAGAGCCTGGGGAGCTGCTTCCAGCGGAGCTGTGAAGAGAAAATGGCGCTGGTGTGCTGAGGAAGAAGGCCCCGCCCCCTCAGTGGCGGGCTTCTATCCCGCTTTCTGTGTAAAAAAAATGGCGGGGGTTTTTACATATATACAGTGCCAGAATGTATATATGTATTTTTATTGCCAAAAGGTACTTCAATTGCTGCCCAGGGCGCCCTCCCCCAGCGCCCTGCACCCTACAGTGACCGGAGTGTGTAAGTGTGCTGGGAGCAATGGCGCACAGCTGCGGTGCTGTGCGCTACCTTAAATGAAGACAGGAGTCTTCTGCCGCCGATTTCGTCGTCTTCCAGCTTCTGTTCTTCAGGCTCTGCGAGGGGGACGGCGGCGCGGCTCCGGGAACGGACGATCGAGGACAGGTGCCTGTGTTTGAACCCTCTGGAGCTAATGGTGTCCAGTAGCCTAAGAAGCACAAGCTAGCTGCAAGCAGGTAGGTTTGCTTCTCTCCCCTTAGTCCCACGTAGCAGTGAGTCTGTTGCCAGCAGAAGCTCACTGAAAATAAAAAACCTAATAAATACTTTCTTTACTAGTAAGCTCAGGAGAGCCCACTAGGAGCACCCAGCTCTGGCCGAGCACAGATTCTAACTGAGGTCTGGAGGAGGGGCATAGAGGGAGGAGCCAGTGCACACCAGATAGTACCTAATCTTTTCTTTAGAGTGCCCAGTTTCCTGCGGAGCCCGTCTATTCCCCATGGTCCTTACGGAGTTCCCAGCATCCACTAAGACGTCAGAGAAAAGCCCATTGTTGCCTGGCCGGTCAGAAGACTCTGAACGCTATCTGTATGACCAGCGGAGGACCGGCCGGGTTGCGCTTGCGAACATTCTCACGTATGTACATTCTCTGTAGCCATTATTCTGTTTAGATTTACTTGTTAGCCTTTAGTGTATGATTTGTACTGTTTTACCTTTTGGAATTAATCCACTGTGGCCTTAGAACCCTGTGGTTGCAACTACAAATCAGTGTTGTGTCTTCACTTTCCTGCAAGGGTTTTAGAGTGTATTTATCTGTATAAGGTGTATAAGTATTGATAAGGTGTACGCACTGCGGGTACTTTATACCGTCAGCGCTACTTAAGGTTTAAGGTAGAACATCGTTGCAGCACTTTGCTGTTAAGGGTTTAAAATGTAATCATATCATCACATTGTATCATTAACAAGGTTTAAAGGTTATCAATTGTGTGTGCGCACGCTGTGTGTACTCTGTACACTCAGCGCGGCGTGTGTACAACTAGTACGTACCACGTGCGGGACTCTGTACGCAAATAGCGTACAAAGTGCGTAGCACGTATATTCGGTCTAGCGGGCATAGCGGCTCCACGGTAATAGTGTATCTAGAGGTATAGCTTTTCGGTCTAAGATAATATCGACATTATCAATATTGAGTGGTATTATAAAGGGTACTGTGTATACTAAGGGGTGCTCAGGGACATTACTGTATAGTGTGGCCCAGGAGCTTCTGGACTTGCTACAGACCATTCCACTCGGTTGCTGGGTGCCTCCTTAGTGGCTGAGCGAGGTCTCTCTGCAGAACATCTCTGTCACACCTCTATGCGGTCTTTCATTTATTTCTTACTCCTTCTCAACTAATTGGACTAATTTGTCTCTAGCGACACTTGTTTCGGTGAGGGGTACTACGAGCGCACAGGATTAATTCCTTCCTTAAAGGGACAGCTTTGGGACATCCAACATGGTGTTGAGTGTCCCCCATGGAAAAAAAGAGAAAATGGTATTTTTGTCCATACCTGTAAAATCCTTTTCTCGGAGTCCATGGGGGACACTGGATGTCCTCTCTTATGCCCTGGCTGGCTAGGGGGTTATTCTATGGGACATATAGAAATTCAGGTCTGCCATCCACTGTTCGGTGGCTGGTTTCTTTGCATCTGGTCTTCTCCTCTTCTTCTTGGGCTTTGTTAGTATTAACAGGCAGTTCCAGAACCATTTTCCAGAAATACTGATCACTACAGATATACTTCTATAAACAGCATAGAGGGTTCCCGCTGGCACTGGGTCCTTATAGATAACCCTTTATTTAAGAGGTAATATTAACCTTGGAAATCCGTATACCAATGGGATAAATATCCACGATGAAATGGTAAATGGAGGTTAATAATTTATAAAGACATCACAATAAAAACACAACATACAAATTTACATCCAAAATGGTATCCAAAAGATCTGTACACAATACGATCTAAAGTGTCCCAGTAAAGTGACTGATACGTCAAAAGGAAAGGAGATCTCTCACCATATTCCAAAGGTGCGGTGGGCTAGCTTATTAGTTGGCAGATGCGGTCCAAGGCTGAATAACCTGGCACCACCGCAGTAGATTTTGTCAGCATACGGTCACCAGAGTCTTTCTATGTGCAACTCCTCCATCCAAACAACGCGTTTCGGTCCTTATGTCAACCTTTTTCAAGAGTGGATCCACTCTTTAATAAGGTTGACATAAGGACCGAATCGCGGTTGTGCCAGGCTATTCAGCCTTACCTTTGGAATATGGTGAGAGATATCCTTTCCTTTTGACGCACCAGTCACTTTACTGGGACACTTTAGATCGTATTGTGCACAGATCTTTTGGATACCATTTTGGATGTAAATTTGTATATTGTGTTTTTATTGTGATGTCATTATAAATTATTAGCCTCCATTTACCATATCATCGTGGCTATTTATCCCATTGGTATACGGGTTTCCAAGGTTAATTTTACCTCTTAAATAAGGGGTTATCTATAAGGACCCAGCGCCAGTGGTACCCTCTATGCTATTTATAGATCTATTGAAAGGAAATTGGTGTTTTTCACCCCCATTTAGAGGTGTACCAAGGCAGCTTCTTCCTTTTCACTGCGCAATTCTGAGATCCTATGACCATCTTTTTCACTACAGATATACTGGCATTGCACACAGCTCCTGTAAGGATTACGGGTCAGTGAAAGTAATGTTTTTGAAGGTTGTTGGGGAAAATTTTAAATTGTTAAAAACAAAATCAAAATTATATTAATTTTGATCAGATTCTTGTAGTGTTACCTAAAGTAGTTGTTAAAAAAGTTAGTCAGTTTTGAAATTTAAAAACAAATCTGTACTCAAAACAATATTTGTAATAAGATTAACATGTTAAGTTACAAAAATGCTGCACTGTGACCCCAGTGCAGTAAAGTGACGCTGCAAAGCAGCAGCACACTGTACAGCACTGGGGGTCACCGCAGAACCCGGGATCCAGCGCCTAGTAGCCCAGCAGGAGCAGCGTGGACCAGCTCCCTGGACTGGTAAGCATATTATACTGCTGGGAGGGGGTCCACAGCACGCGGGGATAGTCGCGACGGGGTGCACCAGGTGGTGGTGATGTCGGCGGGGGCGGCGTATGCACAGCAGGACATCGGGGTATTTTTTTTTTTACAAAAAATACCCTGATGATGCGGAGGAGGAGTGTCATCGCAGGGACAGAGCTTGAGAGACAGAGCTTGATCGTAAGCTCGGTCCCTGCATGCAACAATTGATAAATCCCTGTGATGTAATCAATTATCATCACAGTGCGAGTTTTATCACATGACATCCACATTCACGGATGCAGATGGTGATAAATAGGCCCCTATGTGAGAAGGTATGTCTACTTTCTTTCCCACCCGTGACACAAGTTTGAAAATCAATAATGCCATACCCAACAATGCAAATAGTAGAGTTACCTTACACATCAATACCATGCACACTGTATGTTATATGCTACCATAATAATGTAAATATATTTCAAAATATGAGACAGAGAACCTCTTTTGATAAGAAAACCATAGTGCAAATGTCTCACCTGTCCCGTGACAACGGAATGCCCCTGAAGCATAAAATGTTTTCATTGTATTGGCTAATAATTACTTCCCCATTTCCTGAGCAGCAGCAGGCACATGATGACATGGTCACAGATCACACAATATTGCCACAGCCAAGTAATGCTGAGGGGGTTTGGATAGTGGCCACCACCCTACTGTATACAGATCAGTCAGCACACAGTGATGACACGACAGTGATAATAGTCATGTATAACACCACTATGGAGGTGTTCCTAATATTACACACATACGCAGCCTCCACTGTGACCCCTTCTGCCAGGTAGACAATGCTCCCCAGACCTGTGCAGAGGCACCCCTCTCATCACATAATCAGGGCAACACAGGTGGCTGCAATCATAAAGAAGTGAGAGGGCAGGGTGCAGGGCACTGTGTACCCGGGGGAAGGGGCATGTTGGAAGTCTGCACATAATACCAGAAGAATGAATGAAGAGCACTGGGGTAATCACCGCATGACTGGCACACACCAATTGGTAATAGAGGTGCAGCAGCAGAGCACATAATCAGGTGGGTGTGTGGGGTCACCCAGCGTAGGCTCTGTGCACCACGAATAAGCATACCCCAGGCCGGGGGTGACCATGGAGAATGAGCACCGCTGCGGGAGCACTGTACCTGCACGTCACTGAGCTCCACCCGGAGATACAGCTCATGGTGCCTCTGCGCCCAGTACACCTGCGGGGTGAGACTCATTGCGGGACCGGCACCAGCTCACTCGCCGTCACTCTGCTACCTAACCACCAGGCAGAGAACAATCCAGATGGATACACCGTCGGCCTGTCATTGCGCCAGATGGGATGGGCGGAGGAGGCTTGGGCGACCATGTTGACTGCGGGCTTGCGCTGCGGTATCAACGAGAGAAGCCATGTTTAGTCATGGCACACGGCCGGCCATCTTGAGTAAGGGAGAGGTGCCACTACTTCATTTTGACAGAAAGGGATGTGCGAGGCCTGTGGTGTGAGGGAGCGCGCTGTCTGTGGTCGCCACATCATACGCCGCACTACTCTGTGCGTTATTTACACAACCGGGAGTGTCAACGTCCACTGCGGGGTACACCGCCGCCTCCAGCCAACAGGGGGCGACCGCGCCGACCTGATCTCAGGAAGCGGATGTGTGAGCGGCAGTTGGACCGGGGCTGGAGTGAGAGAACGAAGAGCAGCCAAGTCACAACCGGGAAGAGAGAGCAGCAAAAGCCGGGCCTGGCCGCCCACACCTGCCCGCTTCCCCCATGCTAGGTGAGGGCAGGCAGTGGAGGGCGCCGACCCCGTGTGGCGCAGGATAGGGTGGGGATGGCGCTGGAGGAGGTGCTGCCTGTAGGGACTGGGGGCAGGGCATTAGACCGAGCCCTAGGAGGGAGCAGTGAGGCGCTGCAGCCGGCTGGGGTACCCCGGGGGATCCTGATCAGGCACTGGTCCCTGGTAGCCTTTCAGCTCAGTAACCTCCCCATGCTATGTATCGTACTATAATGATAGCAGGGGCTGCTGCAGCTGTGCTACCTGCTGCCCATGGACCACCTCCTGTGTATATATTATGGGGTCTATTACTGATGCAGTGAAAAGAGTGGAGAAGTGTGCCAGTGGAGAACCAATGCATATCATTTTATAGAATGCTCTTTATAAATGTTACCTCAACTATGTTTGGTTGCCATGGGCAACTTCTCCACTGGCTCACTTCTCTGCTCTTATCACTGCTTAGTAAATGTTCTCCTTTATAATTTATATAAATGGGATTTATGTGTCCCCACAGGATGCAACATGGCAGCAGCTATGGAGACTGAACAGGTTGGTGTAGAAATATTTGAGTCCACACGCAGCCATGGAAGCCTGGAGGCAGTCGGAGGGGAGCCCAAGCCAGAACCTTTCTATGTGGAGCGCCATTCATGGAGCCAGATGCGGAAGCTGCTGGCGGACACCAGAAAGTACCATGGATACATGATGGCCAAGGCTCCGCACAGCTTCACCTTTGTTAAGAGAAATGACCCAGATAGCCCTCACTCTGATCGCATGTACTATCTGGGTATGTGTAAGTATTATCTTATTTATATTCCTAAAGATTCTTACTGTACTATCTACAGTATATACACATATGGGATTCTTTATCCAGTAACCCCCCCCCCCTTCAAAAAAAGAATATAAAATAAAAAATCTTTGTGGGAATGTATTACAGACAGACATGATCACACACAAAGTGCTTAGTTCTATAGTTGTGGATGAGCTCTGTCACACATCATTGTAGCACAATATCAGCATGTATATTTACATTAAAGGAATGCCCTAAGTTCTCTAGATAATTATTCTATATATATGTTGTATTAACATTCTGTGCTTGTCATACCTTTTGCCATTGAAAATATGATTGAGGACTGCCATTTCTCTTATATATTTGCTGCTAAATTAATAATGTCTTTATTATCATCATTCTGCATAAAGTACTAGAACATTCTGCTGTACTGTATGGTGGAATAATTGGATTAATATACATTGATAACAACGTAGCAACTTAATAGAGCATGTTCTAGAGCTTACATTCTAAAAGAATTATTAAAATGTGAAGCATTTCATGACTTAAGCCGGATACTTCCTGGAGCGATGTTGGCCAGTTTGACAGTTCGTTATGACAAATCGTCTACACTGCTCACCACAGCAGTGTGCGACAGATACTAGGTTTTATATGCTGCACATCAAACCTAGTTATATGATCGTTCCATCCTTCGTTAAAGTCGTTCCAGTGTGTACAAACAATCTGGGCTCAAGGACATTCGTACCGATTTCGGAACAAATACCCGTCTCTCCAGTGTGAACTCAGTGTCGATGTATACAGTGGAGCGATTATTTACCACTGCGAATGCTCCAAAGCCGCACTGTGCAGAATCACAGCGATTGATTTATTCACAAAATGATTGACTGAAGTAATCAGTATTTGGGGGTGGCAAGTGGGGGGTGGCTTCTAGAGAAGTGCATGTATTTTGTGACCATTTCCTGGTGTGCCAAAATCAGCCACTGTGATTTTGCTCGCCGCTGAAGAGCCCATAGCATCTTAAAGAGAGCTGTTCTGTCAGAGACAGCATGGACTTCCTGAGAAGTTTGATGGTCGTCCAGGGTTTCCGCTCTTGCACGCAAGCTGCGGAGGAGGGATGCTGGAAATGGATGTCTCTAAGCACAAGGTGGCGTCTGAGTCATTGGCTTATTTTCACAATTGCACAGCGAGCAAAATTGCATCTAACACTGCATTTACATACAACTTGGCCAGGCCCTAAATGCACAAACGTGAAGGCAAGTATTAGCTCCCATTGCTATCCTTTTCCCAGAATTCTTTCTTTTTTTTTTTTTTTACTTTTTTATTCCCAATACTGGTGCGGCATCCACTTTTGCATGAATTGAAAAATAAATTAAATGTTCATTACATTACTGCTAATTCTATGCTTGTATAGTGGGGAGGTGTCAGAACAGCAGGATATCTTGCACAATGCGAGAGTGATGCTTTTCAGGAAAAAAATAGATTATGTATGTATGTATATATGTGTATATATAAACAATTGCAGTATTTCTAAGGTATGCTGTCTCAATACCGATGCTGGGAACCTGATAGGTACTATACCGCTGCTGGGAGATTTCCCCTCTGTGGGTGTACACGACACCCATAGAGGGAGAATAGAACCTGTGGTGAGCGACACTCACCACCGAGCCCGCAAGGGGCTTCGTTGTGCTCGCCCACCTGCCGGCATTCTGGCCCACGGGATGCCAATGTCGGTAGACTGACATTCAGCATCCAATACTGATTCCATTTCTAGCTTATTAAATGTTTTGAAAATAATGAAATTGCCTAGCATGAATCTTCCTTCCAGCCTCAGAGTAGTCATGCAGTGCAGAGTAAAGGTGGGTACACACCTATTCGATCCCTTGCTGATTGGGTTATATGCTGACTGGTGCAAGCCATTGGCTAACGCTCCTGCATTGGCACTGCATACACACCATTCACCCGATAAATGTATAGTGTACCCAGCCTAACTCCTACTATAAATGTACTTTAAGTTCAGTAATACATTTTAGATTTTTTCCTTTTTTTTAATTTATTTTTTTATTTCGTGCATTTTTGGTGAGTGTATTTGCCCAGATGACTGCATGTGATTTAATTACATAAACCAAAGCTGAATGAACATGTTGTTTACCTCCTGTATGCTTCACAATGTACAATGTTTTCTGGTGAAATGTCTAAGTATTTACTCTTTTTTGCACATCTGATTTGAGATGGAATTTTAATCTCTTGCAAGTTCAAAGCTACGAAAATGTAACCGGCAGCATATGACCTACTTATTAAATCCTCTCTTATACAGTCTTCATAATATTCACTGCAGACTGGCTTCAGTCCCACAACTGTGTATTTGTGGCTGTTGTCTAATTACAGCTGAATTGCAAGACAACTGATGCACTTTCTCTTGGCTGACATATTTTTGATTTTCTATTTCTGATGCGAGTTTTTTATATTAATATATAGCGGTATATTCAATTGAAGTTGGATCTATTCCGACATGCATTTGTCGGAATGGACCCGACAAGGGCTGTTCAATGGCCATCTCAATTCGACTGTAAAAAAAGTCAGATTGAGATGAGGGAGCCGAGAGGAGGAGACTGGGAAAGCCGCGGGGAGACGGGGAAGAACAGCACTACAGCAACGTTGTAGGAGCATGTAGCACCACCGCCAGACCTCATGGCAGCGTCCACCCGGCTCCAGCAAGCGAGACCTCTCTTGCTGGAGCCAGACGGACACTGCCGTGAGCATCTGCAGTGGCACATCCTCCTGCATATGCTGTGCTGTAGCGCTGCTCCCCCCGTCTCCTCCTCCTCAGCTCCCACATCTCAATCTGACTTTTTTAAAGTCTGATTGCGATGGTCGGAAACAGGGCCAAAACCTGTCGGATTTGGCCCCGTTTCCGACAGAAGCACGCGGATCGGCAGCTATTCCGCTGATCCACATGCTTTCCGACAAGTCAAATTCCCTGATTTGTCGGATAAAAAAAAAAACAGGGATTGAATAGATCAGAACCCCTTCGACCTGAAAATGTAGGAAACTGCTGTCTTTCGGACAAGACGGCAGTTTCGACTTCAATGGAATATACCCCATTATCAATTCCGCAGTGTAAGAAAGTAAGCCTATACAGCATTGCACACAAGTCTGCCACAATTACACCTTCATTGTTTGCTCTGAACTAAAAGCAGGTATTTGCCCGTATGGCGAGTTGTTTATGCCGCTGCACCGCTCCTATCCATATGTTTTTTGAGTTGTCATGATCAGTGTGCACATGCACTATCCTTGGGGCAAGAGATATAGTGGATCCCTGCGCACGCACAGCTATGCAGGGCCTGCAATTCCGTGTACACGTCCTCGTAAACTCTGCTCTCTGGGGAGAATTGAATTGTTTTGCAGTGCTGTAGCCCCAATCTAAAGTGACCGGGTTATATTCAGTTGTATGTGCAGGTGGGTGCGAGTGCCTATTATAGGTGCTTGCACTCTCTTGAGGTGGCGAGCAGAAATCCACCCATAGTCAAGCATTTGGACTGCCAGTGCATCCGGTAGTTTGCATTGGAGTAGATGCTTTACGTAGCTAATCCCAGTGCGTTAGGCGTGACGTGTCCATCACCACCTTCCATTGAATATCGCCCGTCACTTTAGATGAAAAATTACTATAATCCCTCCAGGTATTACAATTTCTTGTGATTATCAACTCCCTTATTTATTACGAACCCCTGATCACTGTCATGTCCTGGGGAAAGGGGGGGGGGGGCGCTAGAGTTCAGATAAAAACGTGGCTGTTTTCTGGGATTTGGTTTTGCTTGTCTAAAGCAGGTGAAACAAAAGCCCAGATAAACTGGCACGAGCAGCGGCTTTATGGGGCTGGTTGGATAGCCTCCAGCGGGACAATTAGCTGCAGTAATCTGCGGCTATTTGAACCCCCCTAACTAGTGAGGACTACACAGATATGGGAAAAACATCATGGGAAATTCGGCTTACCCAGCCAGAGTGGGGAATTTCGTTGCTTTCTTGCACCTGCTCTTTTTCATCTAAAGTGACGGGTGATTGTGGTGATGGACACGTCACGACTAATGTACTGGGATTAGCCACGTAAAGCATCTACTCCAGTGCTTGACGATGATTATTGAAGGTTCATAATAATGACTAGATGAGTAAATTATGACAGAAGATTAACTGGGTGAGATTCAATTGTTTGCACTGCCAGGAGTCAGTAGATGGCACCCAGCGGAGCTATTCAATTGTTGCTCTGTTCGGGCACGATCAGCTGCCAGCACCTGCATTTCAGGTCGCACCTCCCATGGGTGGCAAGCTGAAATTGCGAAAAGTTTGAGCGCCCAAGTGGTACTTTTTATGTTGCGCCCATTACTTTGGTCGAGTTTAGCTGCTTTAGTCGGCTAAACCCAACCTCTCTGGGTGCGATAGCAAAAACAATTGAATATCGCCCCGTGATCTCCTGTCACTGTAGATTGAATCTCGCTCACTGTGTGGTAATCGGAATGTGCATAAACAAAAGGAACAGTGCACAGATAACTAGCATTCAAATGACAATTATTGACATTAACCTAGCAAAAATGAAAATACATTTTAATAAAAACATTTCTCTGACGTCCTAGTGGATGCTGGGAACTCCGTAAGGACCATGGGGAATAGCGGGCTCCGAAGGAGGCTGGGCACTCTAGAAAGATCTTAGACTACCTGGTGTGCACTGGCTCCTCCCACTATGACCCTCCTCCAAGCCCCAGTTAGATTTCGTGCCCGGCCGAGGTTGGATGCACACTAGGGGCTCTCCTGAGCTCTTAGAAAGTTATAGTCTTAGAATTTGTTATTTTCAGTGAGACCTGCTGGCAACAGGCTCACTGCAGCGAGGGACTAAGGGGAGAAGAAGCGAACTCGCCTGCTTGCAGCCGGATTGGGCTTCTTAGGCTACTGGACACCATTAGCTCCAGAGGGATCGACCGCAGGCCCAGCCTTGATGTTCGGTCCCGGAGCCGCGCCGCCGTCCCCCTTACAGAGCCAGAAGCAAGAAGATGGTCCGGAAAATCGGCGGCATGAAGACATCCTGTCTTCACCAAGGTAGCGCACAGCACTGCAGCTGTGCGCCATTGCTCCTCATACACACTTCACACTCCGGTCACTGAGGGTGCAGGGCGCTGGGGGGGGGCGCCCTGAGGCAGCAATAAAAACACCTTGGCTGGCTAAAATACCTCAATATATAGCCCCTGGGGCTATATATGAGGTAAATACCCCTGCCAGAATCCCATAAAAAGCGGGAGAATACGCCGCGAAAAAGGGGCAGAGCCTATCTCCTCAGCACACTGGCGCCATTTTTCCCTCACAGCTCGGCTGGAAGGAAGCTCCCTGGCTCTTCCCTGCAATTCTACAGTACAGTAAGAGGGAAAAGAGAGGGGGGGCATTAAAATTGGCACTGTATACAGTATATTATATTGAAAAGCAGCTATAGGGGACATAACTCAGTTAGTCCCTGCATTATATAGCGCTCTGGTGTGTGCTGGCATACTCTCACTCTGTCCCCCCAAAGGGCTTTTGTGGGTCCTGTCCTCGTTTAGAGCATTCCCTGTGTGTCTGCGGTGTGTCGGTACGGCTGTGTCGACATGTTGAATGAGGAGGCTTATATGGTGACGGAACAGAGGCCGATATATGTGATGTCGCCCCCTGTGGGGCCGACACCAGAGTGGATGGATAGGTGAAAGGTATTAACCGACAGTGTCAACTCCTTACATAAAAGGGTGGATAACGTAACAGCTGTGGGACAGCCGGCTTCTCAGCCCGCGCCTGCCCAGGCGTCTCAAAGACCATCAGGGGCTCAAAAACGTCCGCTCTCTCAGATGGCAGACACAGATGTCGACACAGAGTCTGACTCCAGTGTCGACAAGGTTGAGACATATACACAATCCACTAGGAACATCCGTGACTTGATCCCGGCAATAAAAAATGTGTTATACATTTCTGACATTAACCCAAGCACCTCTAAAAATGGGTTTTAGGTTTGGGGAGAAAAAACAGGCAGTGTTTTGTTCCCCCATCAGATGAATAAATGAAGTGTGTGAAAAGCGTGGGTTCCCCCGTTAAGAAACTGGTAATTTATAAAAAGTTACTGATGGCGTACCCTTTCCCGCCAGGAGGATAAGTTACGCTGGGAGATATCCCCTAGGGTGGATAAGGCGCTCACACGGTTGTCAAAAAAGGTGGCACTGCCGTTTTAGGAACGGCCACTTTGAAGGTACCTGTTGATAAAAAGCAGGAGGCTATCCTGAAGTCTGTATTTACACACTCAGGTACTAGACTGAGACCTGCAGAGCGTGCTGCTGCAGCGTGGTCGGTGACCCTGTCAAGCATACTAGTTTGCTAATATGAGAACATATTAAAGACGTCGTCTTATATATGAGGGATGCACAGAGGGATATTTTGCCGGCTGGCATCCAAAATGAATGTAATGTCCATTCTGTCAGGAGGGTATTAGAGACCTGTCACTGGACAGGTGATGCTGACTTAAAAAGCGCATAGAGATTCTGCCTTATAAGGGTGAGGAATTATTTGGGGATGGTCTCTGGGACCTCGTATCCACAGCAACTGCTGGGAAGAAATATTTTTACCTCAGGTTTCCTCACAGACAAAGGTACAGTCCTTTCGGCTTCAGAAAAGCAAGCGGGTCAAATGGCGCTTCCTTTCTGTACAGAGACAAGACAAGGGAAGAGGGAAAAAGCTGCACCAGTCAGCCTGTTCCCAGAATCAAAATTCTTCCCCCGCTTCCTGTGAGTCCACAGCATGACGCGGGTGCTCCACAGGTGTAGCCAGGTACGGTGGGGGGCCGTCTCAAAAATTTCAGCAATTAGTGGGCTCGCTCACAGGTGGATCCCTGTTTCTTTCAAGTAGTATTTCAGGGGTACAAGCTGGAATTAGAGATGTCTCCCCCCAGCCGTTTCCTAAAATATGCCTTGCTGACGACTCCCTCAGGCAGGGAGGCTGTGCTAGAGGCAATTAATAAGCGGTATTCGCAGCAGGTAATACTCAAGGTGCCCCTACTTCAACAAGGACGGGGTTACTATTCCACACGGTTTGGGGTACCGAAACCGCGTGGTTCGGTGTGACCCATTTTATATTTAAAATCCTTGAACACATACATAAAAAAATTCAAGTTCAAGATGGAATCGCTCAGGGCGGTTATTGCAAGCCTGGACGAGGGGGATTACATGGTATCCCGGGACATCAAGGATGCTTACCTGCATGTCCCCATTTACCATCCTCGCCAGGAGTACCTCAGATTTGTGGTACAGGATTACCATTACCAAGTCCAGACACTGCCGTTTGGACTGTACATGGCACCGAGGGTGTTTTATCAAGGTAATGGCCGAAATGATGTTACTCCTTCGAAAAAAGGGAGTTTTAATTATCCTGTAATTGGACAATCTCTTTATAAGGGCGAGGTCCAAGGAGCAGTTGGTAGTCGGGGTAGCACTATTTTGGAAAGTGCTACAACAGCACGGTTGGATTCTAAACAGTCCAAAGTCACAGCTGGTTCCTATGACACGTCTACTGTTCCTGGGGATGGTTCTGGAAATAAACCAGAAATAGTGTTTCTCCCGGAGGAGAAAGCCAAGGAGTTGTCATCTCTAGTCAGAGACCTCCTGAAGCCAAAACAGGTAGCGGTACATCGTTGCACGCGAGTCCTGGGAAAAATGGTAGCTTCCTACGAAGCAATCCCATTAGGCAGGTTCCATACAAGAACTTCTCAGAGGGACCTGTTGGACAAGTGGTCCGGATCGCATCTTCCGATGCATAGGCTGATAACCCTGTCTCCAAGGACCAGGGTATCTCTACTGTGGTGGCTGCAGAGTGCCCATCTTCAAGAGGGCCGCAGGTTCGGCATACAGGACTAGGTCCTAGTGACCATGGTTGCCAGCCTTTGAGGCTGGGGGGCAGTCACACAGGGAAGAAACTTCCAGGGACTTTGGTCAAGTCAGGTGATTTCCCTACACATAAATATTCTGGACCTGAGGGCCATTTACAATGCCCTGAGGGGCAAGGCCTCTGCTTCAAAACCAGCCGGTACTGATCCAATCAGACAACATCACGGCAGTCGCCCATGTAAACCAACAGGGCGGCACAAGAAGCAGAATGGCGATGGCAGAAGCCACAAGGATTCTCCGATAGGCGGAAAATCATGTGTTAGCACTGTCAGCAGTGTTCATTCCCGGAGTGGACAACTGGGAAGCAGATCTTCTCAACAGACACGACCTCCACCCGGGAAAGTGGGGACTTCCTCCAGAAGTCTTCCAAAGGATTGTACACCATTGGGAAAGGCCACAGGTGGACATGACGTCCCGCCTCAACAAAAAGCTATAAAAGATATTGCGCCAGGTCAAGGGACCCTCAGGCGATAGCTGTGGACGCTCTGGTAACACCGTGGGTGTACCAGTCGGTTTATGTGTTCTCCCCTCTGCCTCTCATACCAAAGGTACTGAGAATAATAGGAAGGCGAGGAGTAAGAACGATACTCGTGGTTCCGGACTGGCCAAGAAGAGCTTGGTACCCAGAACTTCAAGAATTTATATCAGAGGACCCATGGCCTCTGCCACTCAGACAGGACCTGCGGCTGCAGGGGCCCTGTCTGTTCCAAGACTTACCGCGACTGCATTTGACGGCATGGCGGTTGAACGCCGGATCCTGAAGGAAAAGGGCATTCCGGAGGAAGTCATTCCTACGCTTACTAAAGCCAGGAAAGAGGTTACAGCAAATCATTATCACCGCATATGGCGGAAATATGTTGCATGGTGTGAGGCCGAAAGGGCCCCAACAGAGGAATTTCAACTAGGTCGATTTCTGCATTTCCTGCAAGCAGGAGTGACTATGGGCCTTAAATTAGGTTCCATTAAGGTACAGATCTCGGCTCTGTCGATTTTCTTTCAAAAAGAACTAGCTTCAGTACCTGAAGTTCAGACATTTATAAAAGGAGTGCTGCATATTCAGCCCCCGTTTGTGCCTCCTGTGGCACCTTGGGACCACTAAAGACCGTGGATCTGTAATATCTCACTTGGAAAGTGGTCATGTTATTGGCCTTGGCTTCGGCCAGGCGAGTATCAGAATTGGCGGCTTTATCATGTAAAGGCCCTTATCTGATTTTCCATATGGATAGGGCAGAATTGAGGACTCGTCCCCAGTTTCTCCCTAAGGTGGTGTCAGCGTTTCACCTGAACCAGCCTATTGTGGTGCCTGCGGCTACTAGGGACTTGGAGGACTCCAAGTTGTTAGACGTGGTCAGGGCCCTGAAAATATATGTTTCCAGAACGGCTGGAGTCAGAAAATCTGACTCGCTGTTTATCCTGTATGCACCCAACAAGCTGGGTGCTCGTGCTTCTACGCAGACTATTGCTCGTTGGATTTGTAGTACAATTCAGCTTGCACATTCTGTGGCAGGCCTGCCACAGCCAAAATCTGTCAATGCCCATTCCACAAGGAAGGTGGGCTCATCTTGGGCGGCTGCCCGAGGGGTCTCGGCTTTACAACTTTGCCGAGCTGCTACTTGGTCAGGGGCAAACAATTTAGCAAAATTCTATAAATTTGATACCCTGGCTGAGGAGGACCTGGAGTTCTCTCATTCGGTGTTGCAGAGTCATCCGCACTCTCCCGCCCGTTTGGGAGCTTTGGTATAATCCCCATGGTCCTTACGGAGTTCCCAGCATCCACTAGGACGTCAGAGAAAATAAGAATTTACTCACCGGTAATTCTATTTCTCGTAGTCCGTAGTGGATGCTAAGCGCCCATCCCAAGTGCGGTTTATCTGCAATACTTGTACATAGTTACTGTTAACTAAATCGGGTTATTGTTGAGCCATCTGTTGAGAGGCTCAGTTGTTTCATACTGTTAACTGGGTTTCATATCACGAGTTATACGGTGTGATTGGTGTGGCTGGTATGAGTCTTACCCGGGATTCAAAATCCTTCCTTATTGTGTACGCTCGTCCGGGCACGGTGTCCTAACTGAGGCTTGGAGGAGGGTCATAGTGGGAGGAGCCAGTGCACACCAGGTAGTCTAAGATCTTTCTAGAGTGCCCAGCCTCCTTCGGAGCCCGCTATTCCCCATGGTCCTTACGGAGTTCCCAGCATCCACTACGGACTACGAGAAATAGAATTACCGGTGAGTAAATTCTTATTTTTTTGTAAAATCACTAAATATAAAAGTCTTATTAAAACCTGTAGTGGTCAGCACATGGATATTGTGAATCTCAGGGCATAATCCCATTGGCAGCAATAGACGGTTCAGATTAAGGGCACACTGCCCTGAGGGGGCAAACATTTGGGCTACCTCTTTGAGCTAAGCTATGGTTACATGGTGTGAATGGAGGAGAGCTACAGTATACTGCCCCACTAATGGGTAACCTTATAAATAGTAACATACTAAACATAGTGACACATGTAAAGTCCTTCCTCAGTGCAAGGTAGAAATAGAGACACTGTAGGGTGTGATAGAAGCTATTCAGAAAATATTGTGGGGAGAATCCTATAAGTGAAGAGTAACATATAAAGGGTTAAAAGTGTATAATGAGCTCAAAGTACTGCATTGAGTTCCATGGACTCATTTAGATCATAAGGGTGGAGTGAATTCATGTGGAAGAGCCAATAGATATCTTGTCTGCGTAATCTTCCAAATCTGTCACCATCTCGTTTGGTAATGGGGATCTGTTCTAGTCCTTTAAATTTCAAAGAGCTTAGGTTTCCCTTGTGATGGTCACAAAAATGTTTGAGTTTTTGGATGCTAATATATATAGATCTGTGATGTCCCATAAACCTAAGCTTTAAAGATTTAGTGGTTCTCCCAATATAGTGGAGATCACATCCACACCGCAACAAGTATATGACCCAGCTCATGTTGCAATTGGTAAAAAGAGGATTTTGGTACTTACCGATAAATCCATTTCTCTGACGTCCTAGTGGATGCTGGGAACTCCGTAAGGACCATGGGGAATAGCGGGCTCCGAAGGAGGCTGGGCACTCTAGAAAGATCTTAGACTACCTGGTGTGCACTGGCTCCTCCCACTATGACCCTCCTCCAAGCCTCAGTTAGATTTCGTGCCCGGCCGAGGTTGGATGCACACTAGGGGCTCTCCTGAGCTCTTAGAAAGTAATAGTCTTAGATTTTTTTATTTTCAGTGAGACCTGCTGGCAACAGGCTCACTGCAGCGAGGGACTAAGGGGAGAAGAAGCGAACTCGCCTGCTTGCAGCCGGATTGGGCTTCTTAGGCTACTGGACACCATTAGCTCCAGAGGGATCGACCGCAGGCCCAGCCTTGATGTTCGGTCCCGGAGCCGCGCCGCCGTCCCCCTTACAGAGCCAGAAGCAAGAAGATGGTCCGGAAAATCGGCGGCATGAAGACTCAGTCTTCACCAAGGTAGCGCACAGCACTGCAGCTGTGCGCCATTGCTCCTCTCACACACTTCACACTCCGGTCACTGAGGGTGCAGGGCGCTGGGGGGGGGCGCCCTGAGGCAGCAATAAAAACACCTTGGCTGGCTAAAATACCTCAATATATAGCCCCAGGGGCTATATATGAGGTAAATACCCCTGCCAGAAGTCCATAAAAAGCGGGAGAATAGGCCGCGAAAAAGGGGCGGAGCCTATCTCCTCAGCACACTGGCGCCATTTTTTCCCTCACAGCTCCGCTGGAGGGAAGCTCCCTGGCTCTTCCCTGCAATCTACAGTACCAGTAAGAGGGAAAAGAGAGGGGGGGCATTAAATTTGGCAGTATATATATTGAAAAGCAGCTATTTGGGACATAACTCAGTTAGTCCCTGTATATATATAGCGCTCTGGTGTGTGCTGGCATACTCTTACTCTGTCCCCCCAAAGGGCTTTTTGTGGGTCCTGTCCTCTGTTTGAGCATTCCCTGTGTGTGTGGGGTGTGTCGGTACGGCTGTGTCGACATGTTTGATGAGGATAATGATGTGGAGGCGGAGCAGATGCCTTTAGCGGGGATGTCACCCCCTGGGGGGCAGACACCTGAGTGGATGAGCTTATGGAAAGAAATGAGTGCACGTATAGACTCTTTACATAAGAAATTTGACGACATGCCAACTGTGGGACAGCCGAGTCTTCAGCTCGTGCCTGTCCAGGTGTCTCAAGGGGCATCAGGGGCTCTAAAACGCCCGCTATCTCAGGTGGCAAACGTAGATGTCGACACTGATACTGACACCAGTGTCGACGAGGATGAGTCGAATCTAATGCCCGTCAGGGCCATTCACTGCATGATTGAAGCAATGAAAGAGGTGCTAAACATTTCTGATTTACATCCAGGTACCACAAAAAAGGGTATTATGTTTGGGGAGAAAAAACTACCCGTAGTTTTTCCCCCTTCAGATGAATTAAATAAAGTGTGTGAAGAAGCGTGGCTTTCCCCTGATAAAAAATTAGTAATTCCTAAGAAGCTACTAATGGCATTCCCTTTCCCGCCAGAGGATAGGTTACGCTGGGAAACACCCCCTAGGGTGGATAAAGCGCTCACACGTTTGTCTAAAAAGGTGGCACTACCGTCACAGGATACGGCCGCCCTTAAGGAGCCTGCTGATAGAAAGCAGGAGGCGATCCTGAAGTCTGTTTACACACACTCGGGCATTATACTTAGACCAGCTATTGCGTCAGCATGGATGTGCAGTGCTGCCGCTGCGTGGTCAGATAAACTGTCAGAAAATATTGACACACTAGACAGAGACACGATTCTGCTAACAATTGACCATATCAAAGATTCAGTCTTGTATATGAGAGATGCACAGAGGGAAATCTGCCGGCTGGCATCTAAAGTAAGTGCATTGTCCATTTCTGCTAGGAGATGCTTATGGACTCGCCAGTGGACAGGAGATGCAGATTCCAAAAGGCACATGGAAGTTTTGCCTTATAAGGGGGAGGAATTATTTGGGGATGGTCTCTCCGACCTAGTTTCCACAGCAGCGTCTGGGAAGTCAGCATTTCTACCCCATGTCCCCTCACAGCCTAAGAAGGCGCCATTTTATCAGGTTCAGTCCTTTCGGACACAGAAAAGCAAGCCTGGAAAAGGAGGTTCTTTTCTGTCTAGGGGCAGAGGTAGGGGAAAAAGGCTGCAACAAACAGCAGGTTCCCAGGAGCAAAAGTCCTCCCCCGCTTCTTCTTCTAAGTCCGCCGCATGACGGTGGGGCTCCACAGGCGGAGCCAGGTACGGTGGAGGCCCGCCTTAAAAATTTCAGCGATCAGTGGGCTCGCTCACAAGTGGATCCCTGGATCCTTCAAGTAGTATCTCAGGGGTACAAGCTGGAATTCGAGGCGGCTCCACCCCACCGGTTCCTAAAATCTGCCTTGCCGATTGCTCCCTCAGACAGGGAGGCGGTGCTAGTGGCAATTCACAAGCTGTATTCCCAGCAGGTGATAATCAAGGTACCCCTACTTCAACGAGGTCGGGGTTACTATTCCACACTATTTGTGGTACCGAAACCAGACGGTTCGGTGAGACCCATTTTAAATTTGAAATCCTTGAACAAGTACATAAAAAAATTCAAGTTCAAGATGGAATCGCTCAGGGCGGTTATTGCAAGCCTGGACGAGGGGGATTACATGGTTTCCCTGGACATCAAGGATGCTTACCTGCATGTCCCCATTTACCATCCTCACCAGGAGTACCTCAGATTTGTGGTACAGGACTGCCATTACCAATTCCAGACGCTGCCGTTTGGACTCTCCACGGCACCAAGGGTATTTACCAAGGTTATGGCGGAAATGATGATACTCCTTCGAAGAAAGGGAGTTTTAATTATCCCGTACTTGGACGATCTCCTAATAAAGGCACGGTCCAAGGAACAGTTGTTGGTGGGAGTAGCACTATCTCAGGATGTGCTGCGCCAGCACGGCTGGATTCTGAATATTCCAAAGTCACAGCTGGTACCGACGACACGTCTAATGTTCCTGGGGATGATTCTGGACACAGCCCAGAAAAAAGTGTTTCTCCCGGAGGAGAAAGCCAGGGAGTTGTCTTCTCTAGTCAGAGACCTCCTGAAACCAAAACAGGTATCGGTGCATCACTGCACGCGGGTCCTGGGAAAGATGGTAGCTTCTTACGAAGCAATTCCATTCGGCAGGTTCCATGCCAGAATTTTTCAGTGGGATCTGTTGGACAAGTGGTCCGGATCGCATCTTCAGATGCATCGCTTGATAACCCTGTCTCCAAGAACCAGGGTGTCTCTTCTATGGTGACTGCAGAGTGCTCATCTTCTGGAGGGCCGCAGATTCGGCATACAGGACTGGGTCCTGGTGACCACGGATGCCAGCCTGCGAGGCTGGGGGGCAGTCACAAAGGGAAGAAACTTCCAAGGACTATGGTCAAGTCAGGAGACTTCTCTTCACATAAATATTCTGGAGCTAAGGGCCATCTACAATGCCCTAAGTCAAGCAAAATCCCTGCTCCTACACCAGCCGGTGCTGATCCAGTCAGACAACATCACGGCAGTCGCCCATGTGAATCGACAGGGCGGCACAAGAAGCAGGATGGCAATGGCAGAAGCCACAAGAATTCTCCCGATGGGCGGAAAATCATGTACTAGCACTGTCAGCAGTGTTCATTCCGGGTGTAGACAACTGGGAAGCAGACTTTCTCAGCAGGCACGACCTCCACCCGGGAGAGTGGGGACTTCATCCAGAAGTCTTCCAAATGATTGCAAATCAGTGGGGTCGTCCACAGGTGGACATGATGGCGTCCCGTCTAAACAAAAAACTAGAGAGGTATTGCGCCAGGTCAAGAGACCCTCAGGCGATAGCGGTGGACGCTCTGGTAACACCGTGGGTGTACCAGTCAGTTTGTGTTCCCTCCTCTGCCGCTCATACCAAAGGTATTGAGAATAATAAGAAAGCGAGGAGTAAACACAATTCTCGTGGTTCCGGATTGGCCAAGAAGAGCGTGGTACCCAGAACTTCAAGAGATGATCTCAGAGGACCCGTGGCCTCTGCCACTCAGACAAGACCTGCTACAGCAGGGGCCCTGTCTGTTCCAAGACTTACCGCGGCTGCGTTTAACGGCATGGCGGTTGAACACCGGATCCTGAAGGAAAAGGGCATTCCGGAGGAAGTCATTCCTACGCTTATTAAACCCAGGAAAGAAGTTACAGCAACTCATTATCACCGCATATGGCGGAAATATGTTGCTTGGTGTGAGGCCGAAAAGGCCCCAACAGAGGAATTTCAACTAGGTCGATTTCTGCATTTCCTGCAAGCAGGAGTGAATATGGGCCTAAAACTGGGCTCCATTAAGGTACAGATCTCGGCTCTGTCGATTTTCTTTCAGAAAGAACTAGCTTCAGTACCTGAAGTTCAGACATTTGTAAAGGGAGTGCTGCATATTCAGCCCCCGTTTGTGCCTCCTGTGGCACCTTGGGATCTCAACGTGGTGTTGAGTTTCTTAAAATCACATTGGTTTGAACCACGAAAAACCGTGGATCTGAAATATCTCACGTGGAAGGTGGTTATGTTATTGGCCTTGGCTTCTGCCAGGCGAGTATCAGAATTGGCGGCTTTGTCTTGTAAAAGCCCTTATCTGATTTTCCATATGGATAGGGCAGAATTGAGGACTCGTCCCCAGTTTCTACCTAAGGTGGTGTCAGCGTTTCACCTGAATCAGCCTATTGTGGTGCCTGCGGCTACTAGGGACTTGGAGGACTCCAAGTTGTTAGACGTGGTCAGGGCCCTGAAAATTTATGTTTCCAGAACGGCTGGAGTCAGAAAATCTGACTCGTTGTTTATCCTATATGCGCCCAACAAGCTGGGTGCTCCTGCTTCTAAGCAGACTATTGCTCGTTGGATTTGTAGTACAATTCAGCTTGCGCATTCTGTGGCAGGCCTGCCACAGCCAAAATCTGTCAATGCCCATTCCACAAGGAAGGTGGGCTCATCTTGGGCGGCTGCCCGAGGGGTCTCGGCTTACAACTTTGCCGAGCTGCTACTTGGTCAGGGGCAAACACATTTGCAAAATTCTATAAATTTGATACCCTGGCTGAGGAGGACCTGGAGTTCTCTCATTCGGTGTTGCAGAGTCATCCGCACTCTCCCGCCCGTTTGGGAGCTTTGGTATAATCCTCATGGTCCTTACGGAGTTCCCAGCATCCACTAGGACGTCAGAGAAAATAAGAATTTACTCACCGGTAATTCTATTTCTCGTAGTCCGTAGTGGATGCTGGGCGCCCATCCCAAGTGCGGTTTATCTGCAATACTTGTACATAGTTACTGTTAACTAAATCGGGTTATTGTTGAGCCATCTGTTGAGAGGCTCTGTTGTTTCATACTGTTAACTGGGTTTCATATCACAAGTTGTACGGTGTGATTGGTGTGGCTGGTATGAGTCTTACCCGGGATTCAAAATCCTTCCTTATTGTGTACGCTCGTCCGGGCACAGTATCCTAACTGAGGCTTGGAGGAGGGTCATAGTGGGAGGAGCCAGTGCACACCAGGTAGTCTAAGATCTTTCTAGAGTGCCCAGCCTCCTTCGGAGCCCGCTATTCCCCATGGTCCTTACGGAGTTCCCAGCATCCACTACGGACTACGAGAAATAGAATTACCGGTGAGTAAATTCTTATTTTCTCTGAATCCCCTAGGGGGGACACTGGAGCGTTCCTTAGACATTAGGGGTGTGAAGCTTGCAACCGGAGGTGTGGCACAATCTAAAATTAGCATTGTCTGCACAGCCGGCTCCTCCCCCTTCACATCCCTCCTCCCTCAGTTTGGAAAATTTGACTGAGAGAATAGGACATGATACTAGAGCACCTGGCGAGGAACCGAACCGTACAACATAGCAAACAGCATCTAAGAAACTCTTAACCGAAAAACCAACGCTGTTTGTACGAACTGTTTAAACAAGAACTTTTAACACAGCAGGCCGACGGCACCGAGGTGGGCGTCCAGTGTCCCCTAGAGAATTCAGAGAAATGGATTTATCGGTAAGTACCAAAATCCTCTTTTCTCTTTCATCCACTAGGGGACACTGGAGCGTTCCTTAGACATTAGGGGACGTCCCAAAGTTATCACCCAGGGAGGGAGTGCTGTCGGTGGTCTGCAAAACTAAACGTCCGAACTTAGAGTCACCGGACGCAAAGGTATCAAACTTGTAAAATTTTGCGAACGTGTGGGCTGAAGACCACGTCGCCGCCCTGCAAAGTTGAGCAGTGGAAGCACCTCTGGCCGCCGCCCATGATGCACCCATTGTTCGGGTGGTATGAGCACCCGTCTGAACCGAAACCTGTTTGCCACAGGAAATATAAGCTTGCCGAATGGCAAGTCGTATCCATCTGGACAAAGACTGCTTAGATTCTGGCCAACCCTTCTTAGGCCCATCATAAAGAAAAAACAAATGGTCCGACTTTCTGAAGGACGACGTAACTTGTACGTATACCCATAAAGCTCGGACAACATCCAAGGACACGTCCCCATCTGCAAGACCCTGGAAAGATGGGACCACAAATGGCTGGTTTACGTGAAACCCCGAAACAACTCTAGGCAGGAAATCCGCTCTTGTACGGAGTTCAGCCCTATCCTCATGAAAAGTTAAAAAGGGATCATACACGATAAGGCTCCCAACTCAGAAACCCGCCTGGCCGAAGCCAAGGCAAGCAATAACGTGACCTTCCAAGAGAGATATCACAGGTCTGTTCTTGCTAACGGCCCAAAAGTAGGTGATTTCAAAAATTCCATCACCAAATTTAAGTCCCATGGTGTAATAGGACGACGAAAAGGGGGCTGCATTCTCATAACCCCCTGTAAAAAGGTTTGAACCTCTGGCAAGGACGCTTACCGCTGTTGAAATAGGATAGAGAGAGACAAAATTTGAACCTTCAGAGAGCCCAGCCTCAGTTCTAAAACTAGACCGGCCTGAAGGAAAAGTAGAAGTCTAGATAAATGGAAGTTTGCCAAATTCCACCCACGTTCTTGACACCAGTCCATGTACCGCTTCCAAATCCTGTAGTAGTGCATGGCTGTGACCGGCTTCCTAGTGGCAATCATCGTAGGAATGGCCATTCGTGATATTCATCTGTTCCTTAAGATCCGGGTTTCAATAGCCACGCCGTTAAACACAGACTGTTCAGGTCTGGGTGGTGGAACGGTCCCTGAGACAGCAGGTCCTCTCTCTGAGATAACCGCCAAGGATCTTCCGCGAGTAACCTTCGCAGGTCTGAATACTATCTCCTGCGGGGCCAATCTGGTGCAATTAGAATCGCCCACACTCGCTCTTGTTTCAACCTTATATTCAACCTGGGTATGAGGGGGAAGGGTGGAAAAACGTAAACCCTCCGGTAACACCAAGTAAGTGTTAATGCGTCCACTCCTTCTGCAGCTGGATCTCTTGTCCTGGACACATATCTGGGCAGCTGATGGTTTTGCCGAGACGCCATGAGGTCCACTTGAGGTAGGCCCCATCTCCTCACCACCATGTCGAAAATCTGTGGATGTAGGCACCACTCTCCCAGATGCATGTCCTGGCGACTGAGATAATCCGCTTCCCAGTTCTCCACACCTGGAATGAACACAGCCGAGAGGATGACGTTTCACCTTTCTGCCCACAACAAGATCTTTGTGGCTTCCTTTAACGCCATCCTGCTCTTTGGTCCTCCCTGATGGTTTATGTAAGCCGCCGTCGTGGCATTGTCCATCTGTATCTCTAAGTGTTGACCCATGACTAGGTCGTCGGCTAAGAGAAGCGCATTGTAAACAGCTCTCAGTTCTAGAATGTTTATGGGTAGTCTGCTCTCCTGTAACGTCCATCTGCCCTGAAACTGATGTTCCTCTAAGACGGCACCCCAACCTCTGAGACTGGCGTCCGTTGTCAGGATCCTCCAATCCCAAATGGTGAATCTCTTGCCTGCTGCGAGATTCTTGTGCAATGACCACCAAATCAAGGAGGTTCGTATGCGCGTTAGAAGTGGGATTCCTCGATGTAGAAGCCAGTGTGAACCTGCTCCCTGACCAATGAGGGTCATCTGGAATGGTCGGGAATGAAGTCTGCCGTACTGGAGAGCTTCGAATGACGCCACCATCTTCCTGAGAAGTTGCCCACAGAGGTATAGAGAAACCGCCTGTGTCCGTAGTACCTGAGCCACTAACCTCTGTAGGTCCTGGTTCTTGTGCTCTGGTAGGAAGACTCTCAATTTTACTGTGTCCAAGATGAGACAGAGGAACTGAATCCGTTGAGTCTGGATGAGATTGGATTTCTGAAAGTTCACAATCCACCCATGTCGAATGAGAAATTGGCGAGATGTCCGAGCATCCTTTATCAGCTGTTCCTGAGAGGAGGCCTTGATCAATAGATCGTCTAGATAAGGTATTATCGTGACCCCCAACAGTCTCAATCCTGCAACCATTATTGCCATGATCTTCGTAAAGATCCTCGGGGCTGACGATAGACCGAATGGTAGGGCTCTGAACTGGTAGTGATCCTTCACCAGTGCAAACCTTAAGTAAGCTTGGTGAGGAGACCAAATCGTGACATGGAGGTATGCATCCTTTATGTCCATGGATACCATGAACTCGTCTCGTTCCAAACCTGCAATGACCGACTGAATTGATTCCATCTTGAATTTGTAGACCCATAGAAATTGGTTTAAAGCTGTTAAATTGAGTATCGGTCTGACCGTCCCGTCCGACTTTGGTACGACAAAAAGATTGGAATAGAACCCCGTTCCTCATTGAGAGGCGGGAACTGGAGTAATGACTTCTGACTGTAGCAATTTTTGGATCGCTATCAGTAGGACTTTTGCTTTCTGAGGGCACTGAGGCAACCCAGTTGAATCCCATTATTTGTCAAAGTCTCGGCCCAGGTGTCCCGAAACCTTTCAAAACCTGCGCCTATCATAGGACGCCCAAGGTGATCTTGTCTTAGAGACCTGTTTCTGGACTGTATACTGAGAACGGTCTCTGTTTTCACGCGCCTGAACGCGAAAACCTCTTCTCTAGCACGAAAGGACCCAAATACTGGACCAGAGTAATTTCTGCCTATTTGCGTAGCTTTATGAAACGTGGTACGCAGAAAAGAGGATTTCTTTTTTTCTGTTTGTGAAATCCACTTGTCTAATTATAGACCAATTAAAACGTCCCCTCCTTGGGAGACCTCCTCCTGCATGTTCTGCCCGAACCATTTTTCCAAAGTACGGACCTCATAGGTCTGTGTGATGCCCTTGCAGCTATAAAGATTTTCCGGTCTCTGAGCCACAGAATCCTTATTTCTGATATGGCCGACGTAGAGAAGTATGATGCAATTCTGGTAGCATCCCTTTGCGGCCTGGCAATTGTAAGGAGTCGACTCGCCGATATGCTCCGCTAGTCTAACTATTTACTCCTGCTGTATCTTTCTCTACAGCCTGAACAATACGACCAGACAATGCTAGAAATAGCCTTGGTGACCCAGGCACTAACCATAGTAGGTCTTCTTGTCTACCTTGCGATCGGACACCTCCTTTAAAATAGTTACGTTTGGTTCGGCAAGATTGTCTTTCTACTTGACAGTCTAGCCAGAGAGGCAACCACCATCTGCGGAACCTCCCACCTATACATGTAGTGGGTAATCGGCCTCGAACTTCTTTGGAATTTTTGGAAGCATTTATCAGGCTGCTTCCAAGCTTCTCCCTTTGAACATGGAGGGACTGAAGAATTGGAAAATCTGCTCCTTGTGGTTCTTGACTGAAATAAATCAAAACCTTCCAGTTTCTTAACTTCTTCCTCATTGAGGTTAAGGACCTTTCTCTGACGTCCTAGTGGATGCTGGGGACTCCGTAAGGACCATGGGGAATAGACGGCTCCGCAGGAGACTGGGCACATCTAAGAAAGATTTAGGACTATCTGGTGTGCACTGGCTCCTCCCCCTATGACCCTCCTCCAAGCCTCAGTTAGATTTCTGTGCCCGGCTGAGCTGGATGCACACTAGGGGCTCTCCTGAGCTCCTAGAAGAAAGTATAGTTTAGGTGTTTTATTTTCAGTGAGACCTGCTGGCAACAGGCTCACTGCAACGAGGGACTAAGGGGAGAAGAAGCGAACCTACCTAAGTGGTGGTAGCTTGGGCTTCTTAGGCTACTGGACACCATTAGCTCCAGAGGGATCGAACACAGGACCCGACCTCGTCGTCCGTTCCCGGAGCCGCGCCGCCGTCCCCCTTACAGAGCCAGAAACAAGAAGGTGGTCCGGAAAATCGGCGGCTGAAGACTTCTGTCTTCTCCAAGGTAGCGCACAGCACTGCAGCTGTGCGCCATTGCTCCTCATGCACACCACACACTGCGGTCACTGATGGGTGCAGGGCGCTGGGGGGGGGGCGCCCTGAGCAGCAATAATAACACCTTGGCTGGCAAAACTAACACCATATATAGCCCCAGAGGCTATATAGGTGTATATAAACCCCTGCCAGAAACGATAAAATAGCGGGAGAAAGCCCGCCGAAAAAGGGGCGGAGCCAACTCCCTCAGCACACTGGCGCCATTATTCCCTCACAGCTTCGCTGGAAGGAAGCTCCCTGGCTCTCCCCTGCAGTCCTGCACTACAGAAAGGGTAAAAAAGAGAGGGGGGGCACAATTTAGGCGCAGTATATATATATTATAGGCAGCTATAGGGGAAAACACTCTGTATAGTGATATCCCTGTGTTATATAGCGCCCTGGTGTGTGCTGGCATACTCTCCCTCTGTCTCCCCAAAGGGCTTTGTGGGGTCCTGTCCTCTGTAAGAGCATTCCCTGTGTGTCTGCTGTGTCGGTACTGCTGTGTCGACATGTATGATGAGGATAATGATGTGGAGGCGGAGCAAATGCCTGTGAATGTGATGTCACCCCCTGCGGGGTCGACACCAGTGTGGATGGACTTATGGAAGGAATTACGTGACAGTGTCAGCTCCTTACATAAAAGGTTTGACGACATAGGACAGCCGGCTACTCAGCTTGTGCCTGTCCAAGCGTCTCAAATGTCATCAGGGGCTATAAAACGCCCGCTACCTCAGATGACAGATACAGATGTCGACACGGATACCGACTCCAGTGTCGACGATGATGAGACGAGTGTACCCTCCAATAGATCCACCCGTTATATGATTGAGGCTATGAAAAATGTTTTACACATTTCTGATGATACCCCAGGTACCACAAAAAAGGGTATTATGTTTGGTGAGAAAAAACTACCAGTAGTTTCTCTGACGTCCTAGTGGATGCTGGGAACTCCGTAAGGACCATGGGGAATAGCGGCTCCGCAGGAGACTGGGCACAAAAGTAAAAGCTTTAGGACTACCTGGTGTGCACTGGCTCCTCCCCCTATGACCCTCCTCCAAGCCTCAGTTCGATTTTTGTGCCCGAACGAGAAGGGTGCATACTAGGTGGCTCTCCTGAGCTGCTTAGAGTAAAAGTTTAAATTAGGTTTTTTATTTTCAGTGAGTCCTGCTGGCAACAGGCTCACTGCACCGAGGGACTAAGGGGAGAAGAAGCGAACTTACCTGCGTGCAGAGTGGATTGGGCTTCTTAGGCTACTGGACATTAGCTCCAGAGGGACGATCACAGGCCCAGCCATGGATGGGTCCCAGAGCCGCGCCGCCGGCCCCCTTACAGAGCCAGAAGACAGAAGAGGTCCGGGAAATCGGCGGCAGAAGACGTCCTGTCTTCAATAAGGTAGAGCAGCTGAAAATATATGTTTCCAGGACGGCTGGAGTCAGAAAATCTGACTCGCTGTTTATCCTGTATGCACCCAACAAGCTGGGTGCTCCTGCTTCTAAGCAGACTATTGCTCGTTGGATTTGTAGTACAATTCAGCTTGCACATTCTGTGGCAGGCCTGCCACAGCCAAAATCTGTAAAAGCCCATTCCACAAGGAAAGTGGGCTCATCTTGGGCGGCTGCCCGAGGGGTCTCGGCTTTACAACTTTGCCGAGCAGCTACTTGGTCAGGGGCAAACACGTTTGCTAAATTCTACAAATTTGATACCCTGGCTGAGGAGGACCTGGAGTTCTCTCATTCGGTGCTGCAGAGTCATCCGCACTCTCCCGCCCGTTTGGGAGCTTTGGTATAATCCCCATGGTCCTTACGGAGTTCCCAGCATCCACTAGGACGTCAGAGAAAATAAGAATTTACTTACCGATAATTCTATTTCTCATAGTCCGTAGTGGATGCTGGGCGCCCATCCCAAGTGCGGATTGTCTGCAATACTTGTACATAGTTATTGTTACAAAAATCGGGTTATTATTGTTGTGAGCCATCTTTTCAGAGGCTCCTCTGTTATCATGCTGTTAACTGGGTTCAGATCACAGGTTGTATGGTGTGATTGGTGTGGCTGGTATGAGTCTTACCCGGGATTCAAAATCCTTCCTTATTGTGTACGCTCGTCCGGGCACAGTATCCTAACTGAGGCTTGGAGGAGGGTCATAGGGGGAGGAGCCAGTGCACACCAGGTAGTCCTAAAGCTTTTACTTTTGTGCCCAGTCTCCTGCGGAGCCGCTATTCCCCATGGTCCTTACGGAGTTCCCAGCATCCACTACGGACTATGAGAAATAGAATTATTGGTAAGTAAATTCTTATTTTTTCCTGCATCTGACGAATTAAATGAGGTGTGTGAGGAAGCGCGGACTTCCCCAGATAAGAAATTGATCATTTCTAAACGGTTAATGGCTGCGTACCCTTTCCCGCCAGAGGATAGGTCACGCTGGGAAACACCCCCTAGGGTAGATAAAGCGCTAACACGCTTATCAAAGAAGGTGGCACTACCGTCTCCGGATACGGCCGCCCTAAAAGAACCTGCTGATAGAAAGCTGGAAAGTACCCTAAAAGCTATATACACACACACTGGCATTATATTGAGACCCGCTATTGCATCAGCTTGGATGTGCAGTGCTGCTGCTGCGTGGTCATGCTCCCTGTCGGAAAATGCCGACTCCAAGCGGCACATGGAAGTTTTACCCTATAAAGGGGTGGAACTTTTTGGGGAAGGTCTTTCAGACCTCATTTCCACAGCTACTGCTGGGAAATCGACTTTTTTGCCACAGGCTACCCCACAGCAAAAGAAAGCACCGTATTATCAGGTACAGTCCTTTCGGCCCCAGAAAAATAAGGGGGCTAGAGGCTCATCCTTTCTGCCGAGGGGCAGAGGAAGGGGGAAAAAGCTGCAGCACACAGCTAGTTCCCAGGAGCAGAAGTCCTCCCCTGCGTCCGGTAAGTCCACAGCATGACGCTGGGGCTGCTCAGGCGGAATCGGGAACGGTGGGGGCACGTCTCAGGTTTTTCAGCACACAGTGGGCTCTCTCACAAGTGGATCCCTGGGTCCTTCAAGTAGTATCTCAGGGGTACAGGCTGGAATTCGAGACGTCTCCCCCCCGCCGTTTCCTAAAATCTGCCTTGCCGGCAACTCCCTCTGCCAGGGAGGCAGTGTTGGTGGCTATTCAAAAACTGTATTCACAGAAAGTGATCGTCAAGGTACCCCTCCTTCAGCAAGGAAAGGGTTACTACTCCACAATGTTTGTGGTACCGAAACCGGACGGTTCGGTGAGACCCATCTTAAATTTAAAAACCTTGAACACATATCAAAAGGTTCAAGTTCAAGATGGAATCGCTCAGGGCGGTTATTGCGAGCCTGGAGGAGGGGGATTATATGGTATCCCTGGACATCAAGGATGCGTACCTGCATGTCCCCATTTACCCTCCGCACCAGGAGTACCTCAGATTTGTGGTACAGGACTGTCACTATCAGTTCCAGACGCTGCCGTTCAGGTTATCCACGGCACCGAGGGTCTTTACCAAGGTAATGGCCGAAATGATGATACTCCTTCGCAAGAGGGGAGTTTTAATTATCCCGTACTTGGACGATCTCCTGATAAAGGCGAGGTCCAAAGAACAGTTGATAGTGGGGGTGGCACTTTCTCAGGAAGTGCTACAACAGCACGGCTGGATTCTAAACATTCCAAAGTCACAGCTGGTCCCGACGACACGTCTTCTGTTCCTGGGAATGATTCTGGACACAGACCAGAAAAGAGTGTTTCTTCCACTGGAAAAAGCCGAGGAATTGTCATCTCTGGTCAGAGACATCCTAAAACCAGGAAAAGTGTCGGTACATCAATGCACACGAGTCCTGGAAAAAATGCTAGCTTCGTACGAAGCAATTCCATTCGGAAGGTTCCACGCAAGGACGTTCCAGTGGGACCTGTTGGACAAATGGTCCGGGTCCCATCTCCAGATGCAACAGCGGATAACCCGATCGGCCAGAACCAGGGTGTCGCTGCTGTGGTGGCTGCAGAGGGCTCATCTACTAGAGGGCCGCAGATTCGGAATACAGGACTGGGTCCTGGTGACCACGGATGCCAGCCTTCGGGGCTGGGGGGCAGTCACAAAGGGAAGAAATTTCCAAGGACTGTGGTCAAATCAGGAGATTTCTCTTCACATAAATATCCTGGAGCTAAGGGCCATTTACAATGCCCTAAGCCAGGCAAGACCCCTGCTTCAAAACCAGCCGGTACTGATCCAGTCAGACAACATCACGGCGGTCGCCCATGTAAACAGACAGGGCGGCACGGGAAGCAGGATGGCGATGGCAGAAGCCACAAGGATTCTCAGATGGGCAGAGAATCATGTGTTAGCACTGATGGCAGTGTTCATTCCGGGAGTGGACAACTGGGAAGCAGACTTCCTCAGCAGACACTACCTCCACCCGGGAGAATGGGGACTTCATCCTGAAGTCTTCCAAATGCTGGTCAACCGGTGGGAAAAACCACAGGTAGACATGATGGCGTCCCGCCTCAGCAAGAAGTTGAAAAGATATTGCGCCCGGTCAAGAGACCCTCAGGCGATAGCGGTGGACGCTCTAGTGACACCATGGGTGTACCAGTCGGTTTATGTGTTTCCTCCTCTACCTCTCATACCCAAGGTACTGAGAATAATAAGAAGGCGAGGAGTGAAAACCATACTCGTGGTTCCGGATTGGCCAAGAAGAGCTTGGTACCCGGAACTTCAAGAGATGCTTACAGAGGACCCTTGGCCTCTGCCGCTCAGACAAGACCTGCTGCAGCAGGGACCCTGTCTGTTCCAAGACTTACCGCAGCTGCGTTTGATGGCATGGCGGTTGAACACCGGATCCTGAAGGAAAAGGGTATTCCGGAGGAAGTCATCCCTACCCTGATCAAAGCCAGGAAGGATGTCACCGCAAGACATTATCACCGCATTTGGCG